>NC_135307.1:196198093-196248093 GCF_048772815.1 Callospermophilus lateralis
CCCAGTGGTGGCCCTCGCTCTCAGAGCTGCCTCTCGGGCACAGACCTGGAAGAAGCTGGTTCCTCCAAGCCGGGCACAAGAGACCAAGCCACGCTGACTCACCCTCATGCCCTCGGACAGGTCGACCTCATGGACGATGGGGTAGAGTGAGGCTAATGCTGCCTGTGGCTGTGGGAGACGGAGGCCAAGGGTCTAAGTCACAGTGGCCAGGGAGCGAGCGCTGTTGTCCTTGCACAGAGGGCTGTCTGCAGACCACGCCAACATACACCTCAGCGATGCCAGAGGAGGGACTGGGAAAGTTCTCATGGGAAGAAACGGCGAGTGGGAGAGCTGGGCCTGTCACCCAGAGCATGTCTGGGGTGTCACAGGGTCCCACGGCCCTGCTGGAGGTGCAGGCTAACCACTCCCAAAGGCCCAGGTGATGGACCTGGATCCCAGGGCAGCAGGGTTGGAGCCGGGGAGCCTTTGGGAGATGGGCCATGGAGCGGTCTTGAGGTCACTGGGGCATGCACTGAGGGGGCTGGGGACCCCTCCTCACTCTCTTCTGCTCCTGCCTTGATGTGCTGTCTCGCCACAGGCCCAGACCCAGGGCCCAAAGTAGCCAAGACACACCTTTCGTCTCTGCAAGTGGGCTATCCCAGGGATCTCCCTTCAGGGACAGGAAGCTGACCAGTGCTGTGCTTCAGGAGTGTGTATGATTGTCCTGCATCAGTTAAGAGGAAAATATTTTTTGAAAAGGAAAATTGTCTCTTCTTCATCTTGGAGATGAATACGCAAGGCACAGCCAACCATGGTCCTGCCAGGCTCTCACACTCTCAGAGCTCCCGGGGAGACGCCCGGACAACCCTGGCTCAAGGCTTCCGCTTACATGGCTGCCGTGGGATCAGTGGGGACAGCAGTTTGGCAGACATGAGCCCTTGTCTTTCCACCACGCAATAAGTTTGAGAAGCCTGGGGAAGAGTTCATCGTGACCTAAGGGGAAGGCACAGCAGAGGGACCCAGTGTCTGTGGTTCTGTTTTGTCCCTGGGGACAGTTGGCATTCCAACACACTCCCAAAAGGAGCAGCTTCCCAGAGTACAGGGAGGAGGAAGGGCAGAGGGACCCCGTGAAAATTCAGACGAGCCCCCTAGAAAGGCACGCGCCGAACATGTGACTTGAGATTTCCCAGAAGCTGTGTTAAAACAGGCAGAAAGAAAGGGTGAAATTAATTCCAATAATGCATTTTATTTACTTTATATCCAAAATGCTATCGCTTCAACGTGTAATCAACATAAAATTATTAATGAGATATTTGCATACTTTTGATGCTGTCTCTGAAATCTGGTGTAGATCACCGTCAGAGCTCATCTCACTTCTCTGCCAGCTGCATTCCAGGTGTTCAGAAGTCACGTGGGCTGGCTGGATGGCACATGTGTACACCAGCCCAGTACCCTGTCCACGGGACCCTGGAGCCAGGCTGCCTGCGGGTCTGGGTAGAGGCCCAGGTCTGGGCCCGGGGCTGGGCTGTGGAAGCTCTGTTGATGGGCCTCTGGTCTCCGAATAGGAACTTCACGTCCCTTGCCTCTGCTCTAGGCACCCGCAGCGCTGGGCACAGGGCTCTCTTTCAGCCCTGACTCCGGTCCAATGGAGGCGGGAAGTCTCCAGTGCCCTTGTCCTACACAGCAAAAGTCACCAGTGTGGTTTAAAACTTTCTGTGAAGCATTTAAAGTTTTTAACATATCTGCAGTGAACTTTAATGGGATTCCATAAAAATTGAACAGATCTCAGAACTGGCTGGAAGAGTCAGTGAGTGACCTTGGTAGTTTAATTAAATCTGAAGCGAAGATTGAAGAATTTGAGAGTTTTATGTGGCTGCTCCTGGAGAGGAGTGAGAGGGGGTCAGGGCCACCAGCTCGTCCTGGAGGTGGCTTGGGGCGGGGAAGGCTGCTGGTGAGATTCCTGGACGCTGAGCCGTCTTGGGGGCATGCAGGACTTCTGGAGGACCCCACTCCGTCTTCAGGATCACCTGACAGGGCTCAGCCTCTTTGTGACAGCTGAGGCCACAGTGTGGTGACAACCACACAAAAGCTCCTTCCATTTCCCACAGTGACCCAGCATCCCATGAGGAGGTGGAGAAGGATGAGAGGCCAAAGAGTTCCGTGACAGACTCTTTATAAAAACCGCGAGAGAAGTTGGCAGAGGCCGGGCGCCCAGCCCTCTGCCCACCTCTCCCTTCACCTGGAGAACAAGCAGCAGTCCTGTTCACACGTCAGGTGGCCACGCAGTCCAGAGGGCTGGAGGTCATCCATCTGGACCAGGTGAACCAATGTCCTTCCCAGCCACCAGTGTGGGGGCTAAGACCACACCCGCCAGAGCACAGGGGGCCGTGGGGAAGGTGGCTGCAGGGATGTCCCTGGGGGGTGGCCGTGGAGGGGTTCGGGCTCCTCAGGAGCCTCTCCTGCTCAGCTTTGGTCACGGGTTTTCAGGGTGAGGAGGGTCTGCGCTCCACTTGGGGCGGGGCAGTGAGGGAAGGGCAGGGATGGGGGAGATGGGAGAGGGTCAAGGGGAGCTGGGAGGCTGCCAGCCTCACCCAGGAGTCCTCAGAGGTGCTGGCCCGCCCATCACCATGCGACAGGCCATGACAGGCTCCGAGTGTGAAAGTCAGGTGGCCGCTGAGATCCGCACACACACACACACACACACACACACAGGGCTAGCCCAGGCCACGTCCCCTCCCAGGCACAGTGTGGCCTTGGTACCACATTCACACGGCTCTCTGCACTCTCCACCACCTCCGGCAAGGAAGGACTCCTGGGCACTTGGACATGCAGGGACAGGCCACGAGGCCTCTGCCCCACCACAGACCCCAGCAGTGGAGGTGCCAGGGCAGTGGGTCACTTGACCTGGCTCCTGTCCTCCCGTCACCAAGCAGGCTGATGAGGGAGAAGGTTTGGGGCTTCAGAGGGAGAAGCTGGGGCCTGAGAGGTCATGAGTGTGTCCTGGAGTCCCAGGTACCTCTGTGCTGACTGTGACACCAGCCACACACACAGATAGACAGGTGTGAACACGCATGCACGGTGCACACACACAGGCCCACACACAGGCCCTCACACAGCCTGCACACACGGCCGCTGCCCACACCCCGCTGCCACACTGCCGTCTGAGTGCACAGCAGCCCCAGCAGCGGCCCCAGTCCCGGGCGTGATTTATGGCGCGTGCCATCGCAGTATCTGGGCCACAGGAAACATAATTGACGAGGGAACTGTCATAAGCGATTCCGGGTGTGTGGTGGGGTGTATCTTAAAGGCAGATCAAACAGGAAAGAAGCATTTTTTTGAAATAAAATGTCCCTGCTGAGGCGGGGCTGCAACACCTCGGCCCTGCGGCAGGGACAGCGGCTAAGGGCCGGGGATCTTCATCACACTCACATGAAAGGTTGGCAGGGTCTGGTTGGCAGGGGAGGGTGCCCGGGCCCACACCTAGGAGTGCCGCGGCTCCAGAGCCTCCCCCCCCACCTGGCTAGCCCAGGCCATCCATCTGGACCAGGTAAACTGTAGGGGCTCTAGGGGCTGGGCAGGGGGAGCAGTGTGCAGCCCCCTACCCCAACCTGAGCTGAGAACAGGCCCCCTTTCTGACAAGGCCTGGCCCTTCAGGTCCCCGTGTGTCCTGCTCCCCGGGCCTGTGTGGGCCTCTGAGAACCAGCATGCCTGCCCTTGCTCATGTGTGCAGGGCCACCGGCCACCCTGGCCTCCTGCTCTGCCCCTCCTGCCTGACTCTTCCTGGATGCCCAGGCCCAGGGGTCTGAGGCAGGGGTACCTCCCTGCACATGCTTGAAGGCCACTCTTCCCTCTCCCTGGGCTTCAGGAGGGGCCTCTGGTTACCACCTCCGAGGACGCCCCGCCTCCCTGAGACCTCTCCTCCTCCCTGAACGGAGACCGGCAGCCCTGGCCTCCAAAGACCTTGTCAGCCTCAGCCTGATGATCACCCAGGGCCAAGCACGTCCCTCTGTGAGTGCCGGGAGGGGGCACTGTCACTGCAGATGAGGAGAGGAGAAGCGAGAGGAAGCCTGGTCGCGCAGCAGAGCTGGGAGCAGAAGCCAGTGGCCACCAGCGCACCCCCGTTAGGCCAGAGTCCAAGGCACAGCATCCTGTGTCCACTGTGACAGAGGACCTCAGAGGGCACTCCAACAGTTGCTGGGCACAGGGAGCCCAGTCGGTCTTGCTGGGCTGAGCCAGTGCTGGCAGGGCGGGCTCCTCGGGGCTCCTTCTGCAGCATCCCCACCCTTCCATTCTGAGCCTGCAAGGCCACCTGCCTTCCTCACCTTGGACATGTCCTCCGTCTTCAAAGCCAGCAACGGTGAGTTGAGACTCAGAATCCCCCTGCCATTTTGCCTCCAACCACTGCTTAGGAAGACCTGGTGACAGCACTGGCCACCTGCATGAGTCGGTCTCAGGATCCCGAGGCTCATCATCTCTGCACAGTCCCTTTCACATTCCCAGGCTCTGGGGTGGGGACATGGATGTCTTTGAAAGCCATTGTTCTCCCACTGGCCCCTAATATGAGGGTCTTGAGGGACAGAGAAACCACTGCACAGGGAAGGAGGACAGGTGTGGAAAGGCTTCATCCCACAGCCCAGGAGGAACTGTGTTTCCCTGGATCCAACCAGACCTGAGCTCACCAGGCCACAGGCTCCCCTGAACTCCACAGCAGTTCAGCAGGCTGGACCTCAGACCTTCTCTGCAATGTCAGGACCACCCTTGTCCATCCCACATGAAGATCCTGCTCAGGGGACCTTGGACAGCCATGGGTCCTCAGCTCAGAGCCCAGCAGGCTTTGGTGTGTGCAGCACCATCTTGCTGACCTGCAGCGGTGGAGGCAGCACCTACAGCAGGGCTTGGGTGGGGAAGACAAGAGGCCAGGGTGGGGGCAATGGCCCTGGGGCTGGGGGAGTCAAAAAGAGGATCTTGTTTGCCTCAGGGGGAGCCAACCCTGGGCCTCCACAGCTGCCCCAGCCTCCTTCTCAGGCCACCTGGTCAGCAGATAGCTCCCGGCCCCCTTGACCAGGTCCAGCTGACAGACACAAAGCTATGTTCCTCTGTCCCCATGATCCAAGCAAAGTTCAGGGTCTCCCTGGCTCAGATGAGGTCACATGGTCACCGCTGCTGGGTCTGGGCTTCCAGCCCAGGTGCCCTGGTCTCCTCCTCCTTCCCAGGAGGGTTTGGAGTCCATGGCATACGAGGCACATGGCTGAGCATGTGACGGTGGCTGTCTTAGTTACTCCTATGGGAAAGAATGGAGGCAGAGGTGGGAGAGACCCCTGACCTCTGGAGAATGGCAGATTGTGGCTCTGGTGAGAGAATGAGCCCCCTCCAGGGGCATAGTCAGCCTCCAGCGCACAGGGACACACAAGGGGACCCAACCAAGACTCGTGGAGTCCAGCCAGCCTTCCATGCACGACAGTCCCTCCCCGATCTGGTGGCCGAGCCGAGCAGTGCCGGGTCCTGGGCAGCTCTCATTTCATATGCACGTGGCAATGGGTGTTTTGAGAGCGTAGCTAATCCCTGAATATTAAAAATAAAATATGCTGATCGATGAGGTAGTTGTTGGCTGTAGAATAGTCCTGGGCTCGGCCAGGCCAGCTCCGGCTTAATCACTGTCATCAGAGAGTGGCTTCCAGAAGAGGGTGTTGTGACGCGCATCGACCGGCCAGTGTGGGCATGGGCGCTCCGCAGTGAGGGGCGGCCGGCCGCCTTTCTGCTCTGTATTGGGAACACGTCAGGACCGTCCGCATCAAGCCACCCGTATTGATAAGCTGGTAGCTAAAGATGCCCCCGATGGCGTGATTGATCGCTGCATATTAACCGAGGTCATCGGAGCAGAGAGATATGATACTTCCATGGCCGCCTCGCCACGCTCAATTTAACAATCCATCTTCATTTCCCTGGTGTTTTTCTTCTTCTTCTGGGCCTTTTTCCCTTTCCTCAATTAATTGCCATCAATTAGGTGATGAACAGAGCGGCTCTCACACTCTGTTCACCCTCTCGGGATGAACAAGTGCAAAATTCACCAGGTTGGTCCCAGAAGACTCAGAGCCCGCTGGTCCAAGAGCCATCCAGATGCTCCCCGGGGAACCTGAGCCTGTGTCACCGACGACCCTGCCTGAGGTCCTTCAAGTTCTAGTGCCTTATGCAGATGTTCTCGGTGTCCTTGGATGGGACAAAGGGAGCTGGGGTGGCTGGTCCCCTTGGTTCTAGCAAGTTTCGGTCACAGAGTGGGCTGCATGTTCCTCCACACTTCTCCTGATTTGTGGGGTGGCCTTTTCTGGGCCTGGAGGAAGGACAAGAGTCAAACTTCGAACATTCCCAGGTGTTAAGTAAGTGGAGGCCAGTGAGAGGGGCCTGAGTTCCAAAGCATCCAAGTCCCCAACCACGTCCCTTGCACGGAGTGGCCCTGCTCCTTTCCTCCAGAGGCAGCTCTGTCCTGTAACTAGGGATATGCCCTTGAAGCCAAGCCAGGCCCGGCCTCTGCAACCGGGGTTCATTCATGGGGCCCACCTCCATGGTGCCTGCTGTGTGCTCAGAGTGCGGGAGGGGCAGACCCAGGCCTTGTACCCCGGCAGAGCAGGAGCTCACGGCCTGAAGTCTTCTCACACCACCAGCCTCAGTGTCCTCGCCTGGACAGTGGGGAAGGAAGGTCTGCGCCTCTCATGGTGCACAGATGGGACAAGGCCATCTCGCCCGTGAAAGCCCAGAACAGCACTGTGCCTGTTGTTGGTGCACAAGGAACCCTGGCTGCCCACACTCACCAAGGGAGGAGTCCCACCCCAGAGGGACGGAGTTGGGCCGCAGCGCCAGCGTGACGCTCACCAGGGAAGGTGGAAGGGTGAGTTCCCAGAGCCCAGCCCTCCAGCTCCGAAGGCCGTGGCCCAGCCCTGTCCTCGGGCTCCGATGCTGATCCCTGGGACCTGGTGGGAGGACAGCACTGCCATGGGGACCTTCAAGCCTCCCTGGGAGGAGGCAGAGTGGGGTCTTGGGAGCCCAGGGAGAGCAATAGGTGTGTGTATGTCAGGTTCATGTCCGAATTTCTGGTTTCCGGGTCCAGGTTGCTCAGCCTCAGGGCTTCCTCCCCTGGGTGTCCCTGTCTCTAGTGCTCCAGGTGTGGTCCCCTGTCCCCCCAGCAGCCCCTACTGCTGCTTGTAAGAGGTCACCAAACCTAGTGGCAAAACAACAGGCACCTTCTCTTCTGTCTAGGTTGGAGCCTGACCTGGTTTCTCCTGCTGGAAGGGAGCCCACTCCTGCCCTGTGCAGCTCCCAGGGCCCCTCCCCCATCTTCACACCAGCAGTGACATCTGCCCCTTTCTGCAATCGTCTCCCCTGACGTCCCACCTCGGACGCCTGTCTCCCTCTTGCAAGGACCCTCGTGTTGACAGTGGCCCCGTATAACCCACCTCCAGCTCAGCTGACCAGCAGGTTTCCCTGCAGGCGGCCACCTGGGGATAGCTCAAGGACCAGATGCAGCATCTCTCTCCGGCAGCGCAGGGCTGCAGCCTGGGCCGATGCTTCGTCACCTCTGCAACTTTACATAACGGTTTAGGGGTTTGCTTTCTATTTAACGTTAAGCTGAGCTAGATTGCTACATCATCAGGTGACCTCCAGCCTGGTCAGGGGAGGAGACTGCTGCTCCCGCAGGGGACAGCTCACAGACGTGGCCCTCCAACTCTGTCCCTCCACAGGTGCTCTGACGCGTGCGCTGGCTTTGTTATGGGTGACAGCAGGCCTCCTTCCCACTGTGGTAAATAATTAAAATATTTTTCTCTCCTGGTTGTGTTCTTTCCAAAGTAATCCTTTCATTAAGCCATTTAATATTTTCCTGCTCTGTTATCTGCCTTTTTTCAACTTTTGTGTTTTCTCTGCTCTTCTTGTCTTCTGTCATGTTTCTCATTAAATTTCCTGTTTTTGTTCTTTTGTTATGAAGGCTTATTTTTTGTCCTAAAACAAGCTTTGAACTCAAAACCTGAGAAGCATGTTTTTCAGCGTGAGGACTGTCACGGAGCTGTCGGTGCACACACCTGCTCCTGTGGGCGCCTCCGAGTGACGGTTTTCACACAGTCCTGCATTCCTTCCTGTTGGTCTGCTCTTCGCACCCATTCTTCGTGGGGAATGATAATCCTCTGATAACACAGTCATCGCCATGGCAACCGGAGGCAATGTCACCAACGGGATGATGACTTCAAGAGTGGGATTTGCATCTTCTTCCCACTGCGTGCCCGCCGGCGCCTCGGCATGCACGGCTGCCTGAGTGGCCCCGAGCTGGGAACAGGAGCTGGGAAAACAGCAGTGACATCTGAGCCTGACCTTGCAGCCTGCCACTGGAGCCACACAGAGCAGGTGGACTGGTCCCCGCTTTCTTCTGTTTGGTGCCCTGCCCTGCCCCGCCTGCCACAGAGCCGGGTGTGGAAACAGGAGAGATGCTCAGGGGCCCAGTGGGCTCAGGCGCTGAGCCATCAGCAGCACCTGCCCTGCTCTGGGTTAGTAGTGAAAAGCTGGGGAAAGACAGACAGGCAGACGGATGGACTCCCAGGGTGGGACAGAGCATGCATCCAGCAGCCTCAGGCCCCATGGAAGGTGGCTTTAGGAGTCAGAAGGCTGGTATGGCGCTGCCCTGGGTCTCCACCTCTGCTTCTGCCTTTGATTAGTTACTGAGCAAATCTGCGATTGCAGCCACTGTAAAGGAAGGCTTTACACCATTATTTATTATTATTTTTAAATTACATTGTATATTCACAAACCAGCAAAGGAAGTTGCAGGCGGGGAAGTCAGCATGGCCGACGCTATTGGGGCTGCTGGACATCAGGCTCTTGAAGCCCACAGATGCCCACAAGCCTTGGGGGCACTTTCTGATCTTCCCAATGAGGCTTGGTGGGGCCGTTGCCTGCGCATTTCAGACGGCAGAGCTGAGACTCAAGGAGTTTCCTGTGACTCTCCAGATGGCACAAGAAGCAGCAGAGACCGCCTCAGACCCAGACCTCCCAACTAGGCCTTGTGCTCTGGCCAGAGTGTCGGGTCAGGCTGGCCCTGAAGGAAGGGGAGCCGGTGCCCGATGCTCAGCTCCTGGGCCCAGGCACGAGGGTGCAGCAGAGATGCCTTCCTTCCTCCTGCCCCTTATCACACCTGAGCCTCCTGCCCTGGGCCTCTCTTGTCTTCTCGCAGGGCCGCAGGTGCAGGTGGGGGTGGGGGATGCCATTGCCTTCGCAGTGACGTTGGGGTGAGTTCTGTCACTTCCATCCAGACTCCATCCAGGACCATCATTGAATCTGCTCCAAAACAGTCATCCCCACAGCCTTTAAGACATGCAAAATAAAAATGATTACCCATCAGCCTTTTATGTGAGTTTATGGTTTTTTATTTAAATGTTTAATCTCATAAATGAGCTTAGCGTGTGGAGGAAGCCGTGGTGTTCCTCAGGAGGATGTGGAAGTGAAAGCCAGTGCTGGCCGGGCGTGCCCGAGGGATACAGAGGGGAGGAAGCAGGTCCCGAGGTGCAGCTTCCACAGTGACTGTCTCCAAGGCAGCGCCCTGTCACCGCAGAGTGCACAGCCGCCTGGTCAGTGGACTGCACGGGCAAAACGCATTGTCCCCAGTGTGACCTAGAGTGTGTGGCCCCCAGAGGGAGATGTGGAGTTAGGCCCTCAGGGCTCAGGGCCAGCCAGCTTTGGGCAGGACCTCCCTGGATCACCCTCGCCTTCTCGCCAGGTCTCACCCTCTGGCCATCCTAGGGGGGGTGGGGGGGCTGCCACGAAGACCCAGCGTGTGGACTTGGAATGGAAGGAAGATGGAGCAGGCAAGGCGGCAGCAGCTGGCAGAGCTGACCGTGCGTGGCCATTCCCTCCTACCCTCTCCCAAGTGCAGTTCTGAGAGGCACTTACAGGCTCACAGGAGAGCCATCTCTGAAGAGCGGACATGCTGGTGCTCCCTGCTGAGGAACCTCAAGAGAAACGCAAACACCCTGTGCAAGGTCTCCCAGGCACGTCCTGTACTGTGCCGGGTTTTAATTGCTGCAGGCTGGGGGTCCAATATTAGGCCCTGTGTCCACCCTCCACACTCCCAGTAGTCGTGGCCTACGTCCAGGGGGTCGTCCTAGATGATAAGCTCTGCAATGTCACACCTCGCTGTCCCAGCTTAGGCAGTGCTGGTGCCTCTGGTCGGGTGAGTAGACCTGGCACATGAGATTGGCAGAACATGCCTTGAGTCCTGTCTCCTGTGAGCCGAGTGTTGGCGCCAATACCTGTTGAGGTCTCCTCGTCCCCACTCCTGTCCCATGACTGTACTCCTCCCCTGCCCTGCCCTTGGCCACTGATGTGACCAGCTTTGGCCAAAAGATGTGACCCAAGCAGAGATCACAAAGACACTCAGGTGTGTTCCCTTACTCTCTTTGACCCTTGCCACCAACGTGGGAACTTCAGGGAAACCCACAGAGACAAACGCAGAGACACCTGGAGAGTGTGGAGACTGTCAGCAGAAACCATCCAGGACCCCTGGCCCAGGCTGCCAGCAGCCAACTGCAGACATGACAAGCCAACGGAGCCACATCAGCTGAGCCTGGCTCCAGTCAGCAGAAGAGCCCAACTGACCCATGAGCTCATGGGAGATGGGGAAGAGCAGTTCTTCAAGACATTAGCCATTGGGATCTTTGTTATGCAGCACTATTGAGAAAACAGATCACTGCTACAAACATGACAATAGCTGCCATTCTTGACTCATGGGGTTGGGCATTTTATGGCCTCCTCTCAGATCTGTGCCAGATTGCTGTGGTCATTATTTCTATAAACAGAGGACCAGCCTCACACAGCACAGTCTAGAAAGCTCAAGAAGCTGGGTTGGAGTCCAAAGCAGTTTGTCACCAAAATGCCCCTCTTCCCTCAAGTCACTGCTTCCACAGGGACGGACCCTGAAAACAAACAGGACGTCCACGTGAATTCCGGAACCTCCTGTTGGCAGAGGCCCTCACGGGCTCTGGGCCATGCCTTGGGTCCTTAGCCTGCCACGTGCCTCCCTGGAGGAGCTACAGGAGCTCGAGCAAAACCCCTGGGTGTCCAGGGAGACGCACAGCCAAGCAGGACCTGTGTGCCGCTGGCTTCCACGTTTTATCACCTCGGCGTGTCCTCCTGGTCCACTGTAATGGACTCCAGAGCAACCCTCAGGGCAGAGGCCAAACCACCACCCACCTGCCAGGACCACAGGCCCCACGATGGGCACGGGCACTCACTCCCTGCACCAGCTGCCGTCACTCCCCTCAGCGTGGTGGCCTTTACCTGCCCTGCATCAGCCCACCCTCCCCGTCTGCAGCCCTCTGAGGCTGAGGCCCGACACGCTCAGCTGCATTCTGCCACATTCCCCACGCGCCACGGGCCTAGAAGCCACAGGTCCCAAGGCCCGACAGTCTTCCTTGCCACGGCATCTTAGCGTCCCGCGTGGGGTGAGTTGGATGGACGACTGGTGGCTGGTGGCCGATTCAGGCACGTTCATACAGGGACTTTCCACAAGGCAAGACAGCCCTGGTCCACGCTCAGCCCTCGGGTCAGCGCCTGCCCACTGACGCCCATGAGGATCATCTGGGCCTTTCTGAAAGGACACAAATGCTGACCCCTCCTTCCCCAACACACACTCACACACTCACACTCACACACACTCACACTCACACACACACTCACTCTCTCACACACACTCACACTCACACACACTCACACACTCACACACACTCACACACACGCACACTCACACACTCACACACAGTCTCACACACACACTCACACACTCACACACACTCACACACTCACACACACTCACACACTCACAACACTCACACACTCACACTCACACACACTCACACACACTCACACACTCACACACACGCACACTCACACACACAGTCTCACACACTCTCACACACTCACACACACACTCACACACACACTCACACTCACACACACTCACACACACTCACACACTCTCTCACACTCTCACACACACTCACACTCACACTCTCACACACTCACACTCACACTCTCACACACACACTCACACACTCACACACACTCTCTCACACACACTCACACACTCACACACACTCACACACACTCACACACATTCACACTCACACTCACACTCACACACTCTCACACACGCACACACACTCACACACACACACACACACGGTGGAGCACTCGGACTGGCTGTGCCTGGGGTGGTGCTGACCTCCCCAGGTGAATCTAACGCAGCCTGGCCCTGCCCCACTGCAGTCCAAACTCGGACTCCAGCCTGATGCTTCCTAACCTCTGACGCAGTGTCATCTGCCCAGGGAGATGTCCGGCAGCAGCCCCAGGACAGCCACCAGCAGAGTGTCCTGGCAGAGGATGACAACCCAGCAAGTGTGAACCCCGCAGAGGGGACACAGCCAAAGGCATCCAGCCGAGGGGACCCTGCAGTGGGAGCCCAGCAAGGGGCATTCACTTGTGATGGGACATTCCCTCCCCTTTGCCCAGAGAGGGCACTGATGGCAGAACCCCCCTCAGCAGCACACGCTCCAGTCTACCCTACTTTAACACAGGCATTGACCCAAGAGCCTCCCTGGGAAGAGCAGCAGCCAGCGTGGCGAAGCCCAGGGCTGACCACCAGTGTGGCTGGGGCCGCGGGCAGCGGGGCAGTGGATTTCTAGCCGCTCTGCTGTGTGGCTGCTCCCACAGAAGCCAGGTGCCTCCAGGCTGGTGAAGGGGGCTCTGATTTGGGCCAGGGCCTCCAGCAGTGCCTGGCTCTCCATCCCCTGGGCGATGGTGCTGGTTCCCAGTTGTGCTAAAGCACATAAACTTGAGGGTCAGTGGGTGCCTGTTCCACTTCCCTTACGTCCCAAATGCAGAGCACTCCCGCCCTGCCATCCACACCACAACACTGACTCTAGGTGGCCCCAGATGCAGGGGCCGTTCTCAGGCCTCATGCCAAAGGTCAGGCAGGACACTCGTCCACGTCCAGCTTCTTTTGCTCTGTGTTTGGTCTGCTGGACGCCTCCTCTGTGTGGCTGTCAGTCTACAAGTTCACCCCCCACCCCCAAGTGTAAGTATCAAATCCAGGGCCTCGTGCATGCTAGGCAAGTGCTCTGCACCGAGCTGGTCTTCTGTATTCCTGAGTGCCTTGCTCACCCAAATCAGTGCTTTGTTCTGACCTCAGCATGTAGACCTGGTGAAAACCACGACACTGTCAACCTCCCAGAGGAAGAAACCGCTCCAGGAGAGGGTTCCCAGTGACTGAGAGTCAGACACAGCATGTCCCCAAATAAGGGAAGTTTCCTACTGAAAGGAATCACAACGTGAAAGATAAAGGACATGAGTCCATGGACACCAGAAGCTGTGCTACAGCTGGAGAAGTGGCCAACGGCCCTCCTGCAGCACTAGCTGACCTGGGGGACCCAGAGCAGAGACAGGCCGGAGCCGCTGGCGGCGTGTACCACCTCCGTTCCAGGTCCCATCCTGGAGACGGCTGTGCTCACAGCCCCCGTGGTCCCTCGCTAGGTGGCTTGGATTGGGACTGGCCCACAGCAGGACTTCTCTGAACTGAGCACAACTTTCCAGACAAAGAAATGGACCCGGGCCTTTAGCAGACCTCAGCAGCCAAACAGAGCCAGACCCACAGAGAGCCGCCTGGTGTGAGGACACGGTGTTATTTATTTATTTTCAGCGTGGCGGTCTCGCCCCAGGGCACCCCACCCCCATTCTCAGCCAGAGCAGCTGGCATCCCTGGGCCCGGCAGCCTGGCGGGAGGCAGCCTCCTCTGGATGAGACGTCTCGCGTCAGTCACTCTCGAATTCTCACCACTCCAGGCTGCGTGTTGCTTGGTAACAATTTTCACGGTTGCATTAAGAGGCAGTTCTGAAAGGAGGATTGCTTCAAACCTGACAGCAATTGCAGGGAGCAGGCTGCTCTCACTTCAGAAGCCAGCGCACAGCAGCTTCCCGCCAGCGGGTGATTGTTATTTAAATAGGGCTGCCCACCCGGTTCAAAGCCAGCTTTGTGTCAACAGGGATCCCACACCCCTGGCCTCTGGGTCTCCTCTGAGGAATGGCCGGAATGGCCTGCACTGTAATTTTTTTTTTTTTTTTTTTTTAGTTGTAGACGGACACAGTATCTTTATTTATTTATTTATCTATTTATTTATTTTTAATTTTTATGTGGTGCAGAGGATCGAACCCAGTGCCACACGGGCTAGGCGAGTGCTCTGCCGCTGAGCCCAGCCCAGCCCAGTCACTGACTTTTGATGTCCTCTCAGCCTCAGAGCTGGTGGAGCTGGGCAGGCAGCCTCTCCCGTCTGCAGCAGAGCCTGGTGCAGAGCAGCCATGCCCCACTCCTTCCTGTAGGAGCCACCCCTCAGTCATGTCCCCTGCAGGCGACAGAACGCTGTCAGTAGGGGCTCCTACACCACTGTCCTGGCTGAACCGTGGGATCCTCAAGAGCAAGAGCAACGTGGGGGGCAGTTGTTTCTCCAGAGAGCCCAGCAAGGTCCAAGGCCCACCGACTACCCCGTGAGCCGCCCTCGGTCTTCTTCTGCACACAGGTGGCTCCTATCTCTGGGTGACCTCAATGCCTGAGTGGGGTGTTGACAGGACACCAGGCTGGCGGAAAGACCTGGGCACATCCAGGTTGGTACCAAAAAATCACCTCTCCTGCTCCCACACTCCTTTCTTGCTCAAATGCAAAGAGTTCACCTGACAGAACTCTGCTGGCACCAAGGGCACACTGGCACGTCGACGGGCGTGGGCCTTCCTCAGCAGGTCTCTCCACGGCCTCTCACACCGCTGACCTTGGACTGGGTCCTGGGCTCCAGGACTCAGAGCGAGTCCTCACCCAGCCCCAGGCGGCCTCAGGGTGGAACCGCTCTCTGCCTCCACCCATCCTGACACCGTCCTGCACACTGCACAACTGGGCAAAGCCACCCTGCCACGAAGCCACCTGCCTGCCAGGACAAGGCTCACCTCTTCAGGGCATGTCCACACGACCCCAGGCCATGACACACTCCTAGTCCACAGCATTCCACAGGAAACCACTGAGACTCAGAAAGAGACAGAAAAATGAGGCCCTCCGGGGAGTAAATTCAGTGGCTTCTCAAAGACGATACAGTGTGGATCATGAGATGAGGATTTTAAAACTGATACTACAAATACACTTAAGTGTTTAACTAAAAGTAGACATAATGAGTGTGCACAGGAGGCACGTCAGTGGAGAAATGGAAACTATAAAAGGGGAAATGTGGCAATTTTATAATGGAGAAACACAATATCTGAAATGAAATATTCACTGGATGTGCTTAGCAGTAGAACAGGCGCTGGGGGGGGGGGGATACCAGGGATATTTAAGACAAAGAGATTAAAGCTGTGCAAAACAAGGCACAGAGGGGAAGACGGAATCCAGAGCTTGATGGCGGCAAGACAGCGCCAAATGGTCCACCAGGTGCATGATGGACCCCACAGGGAGAGGAGAGAGAGTCTGATCAGAAATATATATATATTAAAAACCGTTGGTAGAGGTTTCTTCAAATCTGAAGGAAAACAAAACCCTACAGATCCAAGAGGCTCGATGAGTCCACAGAGAAAAACTTCATTCCCAGACCACTTAGGCCCTCAGACACCCCCGAGTCAAACTGTTGAAACCAGATGTAAAGGAACGTCTCGGAGATGACCAGAGAAGAAGACCGCCCACACAGGAGCAGGCATGAGGGGCAGCACCAGCTTCTCTCCGGACCCGACTTGAGATGGCGGCAGTGAAAGCGCTCTTCAAGG
The DNA here is from genome assembly GCF_048772815.1 of Callospermophilus lateralis. NCBI lineage: Eukaryota > Metazoa > Chordata > Mammalia > Rodentia > Sciuridae > Callospermophilus > Callospermophilus lateralis. The sequence goes on from NC_135307.1 coordinate 196,213,896, forward strand.
CCCTGGAGTGTGAGCCATGGAGACAGGAGCATCGTTACCCTGGTGTTCTGCATCCAGCAAAACAGGCTTCAGAAGCAAAGGAGGAATGTTTAAAGACATTTTGAGGTCACCCACCGCGGAGTTTCTCACCAGCAGAACCGCACAGCCGAGTGTCCGAGTGGCCGCCTCGGGCTGGACAGAAGGACAGGGTGGAATCTTGGATCTGACTGATGACGGGAGACCACGATGGCTGCTGTCCAGCTACCCAGGAAGACTCTCTTATTTCTTAACATTTTAAACACATATTTGGCCACTTACCCCCAATACCAACAACCTGGTGCAGCTTCTGGAAGCACAGTGGAAGGCGAATGACAGGACAAGTGTGGCCGGGAGCGGAAGGGGCTTTTGCAGGCTCCTTGCCTCACGTATGACCTGACCCGGGGCTAACTGAGGTATCTGGAGTACGTCGTGATGGACGTTACGATTCATGGCAAAACCAGAACAAAGCCTAAGTTAGTTAAAGAGCCAGTGGATGAGAAAAAGGAAGATCACCTTAAGCTAACAGAGGTCAGGAAAGGGGGAGGCAGAACAAGGGTGGACAGGAAACAAGGACCCCAAGTGTGGGAGGGGACACACCCCATGGCAGCCAGCTCGTCAATGAGACCCCGAGCAGCAGACGTGCCGTGCTGTCAGGCTCCATCCCAGCTACAGACCCACCCCCGTGCTGATGAGAGGCTCTCCGAGTTCAAAGAAGGAGCACACAAGGTTCATCAAAGGAACCTGGGGTGCCCCGGCTTCCCACCAGGTTGCTTTGCTGCCCCATTTGGATCCAGCACTTAAAAGAAGCCTGTGAGGGAGTCCCTTATTGGAAAATGACCCGGGCAGTGTCCCTCAGTCTCCACGAGTCCATAGGGAGGCCCGGCAGGACACTCCGTAGATAAATCAGGTTCTGAAAAGCTGAAAAGTTGGTGAGCAGAGAAGTGGAGCAGGCCGCAGACACAATGCCAATTCCAAGAGAACGGCGTGGACTGGAACGACGGCACAGAGCCCTGGAAGGGAGGTGGCCCCGGCACAGCCGTCCCAGAGCAGGCAGAGCTGGAACGCAGTGTGGATCGCAGATTCCTAAAGGACACTTCCTTCAAGGAGATGAGTAGACAGAAGAGCAGCTCCCTTCGTCCCAAAAGGGACGTTGTGGAGGTGGGACAGGAGGACCTGCCCTGCCCCCTTGAGGTCACCAAGGAGGCATTGGACCTCAGACCTGTCAGAGAGTCAGCGGGCCAACAATCTCTCCCTCCCTCTTTCCTTTATTTATTTATTTTGTTATGTTCAAATTTTTTAATAAAATAAAATATTAAAATCTGTTGGACTTCACTTCTGCTTATCCCTCTGTGTGAAACCCCTGCCTACCTGTCCTCTGCAGATCTCACTCGGACCCACGCCCTCCGCCTGTGATAGTCCATGCACTGCGCCGGGCTGCACGGCCCTCCTATGACTCGGTGTCCTCAGTGGGCACATACTGTATTCAGTGGAGGCCGTTCTTCTCGCTGCAGTCAGGAATATGGGGGGCTTCCCTGTCACCACCAAGGCTGTCCTGCATGGTCTGACACACTGTCCCAGGGACAGGCAAGGACTTCCGTCCACAGAGGGGCTGGGGTGGAGTTGCAGGGTGTATACTTGTTGTCCCGGCTGTGGGCAGCCTGTGCCCTCCAGCCTCTCCAGCCCTCTGCCTGGCCGTGGGGGACACGGGGCACATCCTCAGTCAGATTCCCTGGCAGTGCAGGCCCCTGCTCCAGTGTGAGAGCCACCCGCTCTTCCTCCTGGGGACAGTTTCAGTCAAGGCCGAGGGCCCAAGAAGGGTGTCAGCACCGGGCACAGTGGCACTGGGTTCTCATGTCCCTGGCAGCTCCTGTTTGTGACACAGATGAAGACAATGGCCAGTGACAGTGGCGTCTGTGTGGGTGCAGGCTCAGGCCTGCTCAGGCTCACTGCGTGATTAGGTGACCACAACATAACAGTGACCAGAGCAGGGGGCTCAGTGCCGCGCTCGGCCAGCTCCTGGGCACCCTCCTTGTCACACTGCCCTGGGCAGGGGCTCCACAGTCAGGTGAGTAGACGGCATGGAAGCCAAGCTCTGTCCAGGGCTGTCGTGTGGCAGGGCCAAGCCCCATGGCCAGGGACAAAAGGAAGGAGGACACCAGGGGAGGGCAAGCCACTAACAACGCAGGGTCCCAGGCTGCCCCAGCCCTAGGAAGCCAGGTTGGTACCCCGGCTTACAGACACACCCTCACTCTCAGGTTAGGTCACCACCAGGCTGTCCCAGGACAGGAGTGGGACAGAGCCCACCCTGTCCTCTGTCCTCCACAAGACCCTGGGGCACTGCAGCCCTGGGCCTGTCACAGACTGGCTGGCCCGAGGTCACTGGTGCCTGGAGGAAACGGCACATGATGCCGGAGCCTTTGCCACCTGCACAGCCCGGCATCCAACCCAGAGGCCAGCAGCAGACTCCATCTGTCAGGGTGGTGCCCGCTGGCTCCCAGGGAACCCCAGCCTCCCGACAATTTCTCCAGAAATTTCTATAGATCCAAGAAGCTCGATGAGTCCGCAGAGAACAACTCCCTGCTCTGCTGAATGGATGCTTCCTCTAGCACCCCACAACCAAGTCTCACTCCTCTGAGCACCCAGGGTTCCAGTCAGCTGAGGGAGGACAGACCAGGACCCGCGCCTGGTCATGGACACGGCAGGGCATGTGCCCAGCCAAACTGATCCCTCCTGCCACTCCCGCTTCTCCTAGTCCCCAGCGGCACCTCCCACCCCTGCCCCTCAGTCTCTTGGCAGGGTGGGAAGGAAGGAGACCCCAGACCTAATGAAATGTTCCAGCAAGAGGGAAACTGACCTCCCTCTCCCCGTCCAGACTGCTTAGGCAGGCCATTCAGTCAGCTGACTTCAGCCACTCCGTGGGGGCGGGCGGCCTCCGCCATCTGAAAAGTGCTGGAGAGAGTCCCCTGAGACTGCTTTTCCTCTGTTCTGGGTTTAAAAGGAAAGTGTTTTCCAGGAAGTTGGTAGCAGTACTATCAAAACACAGGGATTCCCTGTTTTTACATTTACGTTCTCCAAATGTTCATGTCAAACCGCTGGAGAAGCACCCGCTCTGGGGCTCTGAGGAAGGGACGCTGCGTGGCCGAGTCACGGGGCGTGGGGGGCCCAGGAGGCCAGGGCTGGCTGGTGCTGGAGAGGCGGGAGCACGGGCAATGTCCTGGCGGGGGCACCTTCCGACTGACCCAGGCTCAGAGCTGGCTCTCAGACGCTGGTTCATAGACACGATCCAGGAGCCCGCAAGGCGCACACAGGGACCCCCTCCCGGGCGTCTGCGAACAGGGGGGTGCAAGGACACCTACCTCTTCAGGTCCTTTCTTCGGAGCCTCCTGGGGAGCGATTTACATACCAGAAGCTAATGGTTCCTGCCTGGGATTCAAGGCTGTGCAGCGAGTTTGCAGTTGTGCAGACGCCCGCCATTTCCCTCCCTGGGAAAGCTCCCAGGCCTCTGCCCGCCTCTCCCCTCCCAGCTCTCACAGGACCAGCAGAATTCCCGTGTGGGAATTTGGGGAAAGCAGATAACAGCCAGAACCCCTGCTGCTTTACCTATAAGAGCTGTGAACCCCGCTTCTCTCCAGCATCCACCCAGCCATGCTCAGGGGGACGCGGCCTGCCTTGGCCTCAGTTGAAGACCACGCTGGCTCCCCACTGAGACTTCCGCTCCATGGCTCCAGTGCCAGGCCAGCGCAGGAGCGGCTCCAGAGAGTTCCCCTCCCCACAGGAGCACGCTCCAGGCTCAGCATTGGGGCAAAACAGAAGTCACACGGATGTAGGCCTCGGCTATGGTGAGTGGCACCAGAGGAGCACCGTCAGACAGAGAGCAGGCTGGGAGCCAGGCTGTGGGATATTCTTCCAGAACGTGCCATCTGTATGAATTTATAAGATTCCCAAACCTGACTGGGACCCAGAGCTCATCTGTGACTGATGGCAACACTGTGATAAAGGACACTGTCCCTCACCAGAAAGCCACTTTGGGGTCAGTGGTAATGGAACACCCAGCCCCCTTCAGCCCACCCCGCCCTTAAGTGACCCTGTGTGATGACTGAGTGAATGTGTGGCAGGGACAGGTGGGACCCAGGTACCCAGCGGTCCCTTTAGCTCTGCTCCAACAGGAGTTATCATCAGCCTCGTCATTATTATTAATTGAAATAATTCTCTTTAATTTCCCGTTTCTGGAACGTCGCACTCAACCTGCTGACCCTGGAAACCCTCGCTCAGCCCAGCTGCAGAGGCAGCGGGTAGGCGGGCCTGCACTGGGGTCTCCCCAGGAGGCAGCTCTGCCCTTGGTCTCCCCTGCCTGCCCGCTGTCTGCTAACCCTGCTCGTGCTCCGTGCACCACTCCCCAGCACACTCCCAAACCCCAGAAGGAGGCTCCACGCACCTGTGTGGGCAGCCCTCCAGGGTGGCAGACCAGCCTGGACGTGGACTTCAGAGGCCATCTTTCTGAGGCAGTTCTCTCTGTCCATCATTCTCTGTGGGATGGCTCTTTCCAATTTCAGAGAATTAATTATCCAAAATTGCCAGAAATAACCTCAAATCTCACAGCGGTTACCCCTACCCATTAGTGAGAAAGCGCCCGTGACTTCCCCCTCCTGAATATCTGTGCTGTGAGGTCGAGCAGGCCGGGAGCGGCCAGAGCCATTGGCTGTGGCGGCGCGAGCACACTTTGTAGATAATTGTATAATTTTGCAAGTATTCCTGGGGATTCACTCCAGCTGCCCAGTCTTACAAGTGATCTTTGACAATAGAAAATTGTGGGTAATTCTCTTGTTTGGGTACTGTTTCTATAGTAATAGAGGAATTATTACTAAATGGAGAAAGTTGTGCTGGGGTTTCAGTCAATAAATAACCTTAATTTTTTTCTTCTTAAGAATGTGCTCACAATAGAGAGCTAAAGTGGAAAAAGGAAGTGAAGCATATCACACAGTCCTTTCTCTGGTGCACCTTGCAGGTGAGACAGCGCTTTCAATGTGGCCGAGCTCAGGGGGAATACCGGCCTGCAGGGCTGCCCTCCTTGTGGTGATCCCGAATGCCAGGAACTGGGGAGTTCCCTCAGGAGGAGTGTGAAGGTCAACAACGTGCTTCAGAAACAAGCATCCCCCATCTCATCAGTTTCTATCAGTCTCACAAGTCCTACACCTGTAGAGCTCAGCACGTCCTGCACAGTTAGAAAGAATGCAAAGAGCATCTTTGCAGGATCATCCTCACTCTCCAGTGTGCAAATGACCAGGAGCATATGGGTCCCCAAACAGGGGATACCCAGAGGCTGACAACAGTCCTTTTTTCTAGTTGGCTGAGCAATGAGAGAATCCACGGAACCATCCAATATATATTCATTGAAAGAGGGCCATGTGCCGGGCAGACTGGGGATGTGACATCCAACATGGCGGCCCATGCCTATGGGAAGCTGTGTGGAGCTCGCCCACCAGTGAGGCTCGGGGCAGGAACTTCAGCAGCTGACAGGATCCCCATAAAACTTTGGGTTCCCCGGGAAGCACAGTTTGAAATAAAGATTCAGGGACAAGCAGTCTATTGGAGAGGGAATCCCAGGAGACTCCAGCAGGGGGTGGGGAAGGGAGGTAGACAGGACATGTCCTCACTGCAGAACTGAGCTCACCCCCGCAGGGCCGCGGAGTCCCTGGAGAAGGTGCCCCTCAGAGCTGTGTCGCCTGAGGGAGGAGGGAGTCCAGGAGGGCTTGCTGGAAGGCTGCTCCGGGGGGCATTGGCTCTGCCTGCTTCTGGCTTGTGGACACCGTGGAGGTGGGAGGGCTCTGTGGAAGAGAGTAGCCAGAGAAAGCCCTGGACAGAGAGCAGGTGCCAGTGAAGGCACAACTCTGGGAGCAGCCCCTGAATCAGCCTGGTGGGAAGAGTTGGGGTGCCATGGGAACTCAGGGGCTGGCCCCCTGCTGAACAGATGGGAGGTGGATGCTGGGCCTGGAGAGAGGAGGAGCTCTGCAGAGGAGGAGATGGCATGCTGCATTTGCCTGGGCTCAAGGGAAATAAGGTGACTTCAGAGACTCACGGGAAGTTAAATCTTACTGGGCAGAGGTGAGAGAGGGAGGAGGGCCTCTGCACTGGGAGGTAGCCAGGATCAGGTAACTGGGTGGTTCTGTGGCACAGGGGCGCCACGGAGGAGTTCACCGCCACCTCCCAATGTGCTCTGTTACCTGCTTTGAGGGCTCTTCTGCATGCTGCTGAAGAGCAGCCAGAGTAAAGGAGGGGACAGACGATGGTGCCAGACCCAGAGAACAAGGGAGGACGGAGGCCTGGCCGGCATGGCCGTGGGCTGCACAGGAGGCTGGTCAGGAGGGAGAGTGGGTGAGACCCAGCGGCAGTGCCGTCCACAGAGCTGGGGAGGGACCAGGGTAGACTTTGAAATGGCCAAACCAGCACCGTCTGGGGAGACGAGGTACGGCCACCAACAGAGGCAGCAGGATTGGTGTCGGGTGGGAAGCTCAGGGAGAGTCAGTATCTACCTTCTGCCGGATGCCCCTATCTGCTCTATGCGGGGAGCACTCTGAAGCCGTGAGCCAGGACACCTCCGCCTTCCTCCCTTGCTCAAGCAGCAGCCTCAGTCTGAGGCTGAGCCAACGCCCCAGCCATGGGTCTCTGCCTCTCAGAGACATCTCCCCATGTCGGCTCCACCACGCTCAGCCCCGGTGCCTGGCGTGTTTAACAAGAGGTCGCAGCACTCACTAGTTTTGAACATCAGGCTGCCTCTCTCTCCGAAGCTCTGTTTTGGGCTGCAGAATTTCAACCTCCAGGGTCCAAGGGCAAGTCTGCCCAGACTCTGCTGGGTTCCTCCCAGGGCAGCTGTGCAGAATCACCCCAGTGTGCTCCCTGAGACCATTGGACCCTTGACGGTTGGGCCAGGAATTGACACTTAGCTCACAAATCTCACAAAATGATCTCTGAACTGGTTGATGGGAAACAAGGGTCCTCTCCCCAGCAGCAAGTCCTGTAAGATACCACCAGAGCCTTTGTCCCAGAGGCCACCCTGGAGCGTTGGTTCTGAACCCACAGATATTAGCCTCAGACTCCATCCCATCCCTGAATGCAGGCGGGGGGGCTGGGGCTGCAGAACAACCACATGTGACCTCTACCCAGTGTGGCCATGCCAGCACTTCTCAGTGGCTGGGTTTAAGCTGTGGATGCATGTGTCCCCGAGCCCCAAGATGGGAGGAGGTGCAAGCATTGAGGTCAGAGTGGCCTGTGCCAGCCCTCACATGTCAGACATGAGCACCTGCGCCCACCTTCTGGGCTTTATGGGTGATACTCCCATTTTTGCTGAGGTCCCCTGGGGCTGCAGCACTGTGGCCCCACTGCAGGTCCAGCCAGCAGGGCAGTTTGCAGGCTCTATGAGCCTTTCTGCAGCCAGGATCTCCTGCACTAAAGGCTCCTGGTCTCCTCACACCGGGTCATGCTCATGCTTTGGTTATCCAGCATACTGTGGTTCAGGACATGCAGCACCCTCCATGTCCTCTTCAAAGAGCAAGACAGGAGCCCAGCTGACCCAAGATGGTAGTCCTCTGTTCTGCACACCCAGAGCTCAGCCCTGGGTGGCCATCAGGTGGAGAGGCACAGCCAGCACCTCAACCAGTCTGGCGAGCCTGCTATCCACCTCCCACAGGAAGCACATGCGGCCTTTATGGACCCCTCTGAACCAAAGAGCAAGTCCCTTTCTGGATCACGTGTCCTTGGCCTTACGACTCCAGGAGACTGAAAGTCGCTTCCCTTCTTCCCATTCGGTCTGCCTCCCTCTCCCATCCAGGTCGGGGGAGCAGAGCCCCAGAGGTGCCTGTGGATTCTGCAGGCAGAAGTGGCCTTGGGGACAGGAATCGCTGATAATAGCCCTTCCATGCTGAATGGTGAGGACCCCACCAGCCACACTCTGGCCCTGCCTTGCCTGTTCCTGTGAACTTGGAACGCAGGGTTAATTCTATAAATACTTCTCGCAAGTCCAGCTCTGCAGAGGTGGGCGTCTTGCTCCGTGGGCTCTTTGTTTCCTGCTTCGCAGCCCAGCCCTGCTCGGCGCCAGCCTCACTGTTGCTGCTGCTGCCCGTGCTCGGTGCCCACTTGGGGGGACTGTGACGCCTGTGGTTTACAGGGAAGCCATGTGTGATCATCTCGCTGGAACTCGCTGCAGACGGGACGCGCTGCCTCAGAAGCAGGGACCGAGAAGCCAGGGCTGACTTGAATCCTTAGGACTAATAAGACCTGGAAGGATGGGCGCGGCCCGGGTCTCTCCTCCCTCTACCATCAGGGCTCACAGCACTTTCATCAATTCGAGGTGTTCAATAAGAGGACCAGCCTGCCTGGCACCAGTGCCCATCAAAGACCACGCTTCACTGCGCAGAGCCAGCCGCGCCCAGCAACCAGGGGTGTTGAAGTGCCACCGACACAGGAGCCCATGGAGACAGGCACAGGGAGCTGCTGCCACTGAGGTCCCAAAACGGCTCCACCAATGGAACGGCAGCTCAACACCCATCTGCACCCACGTATTCAGCTACCCGTGCCACAGAGTGCCAGAGGCAGGGAGCAGGCCCAGGGCTGGGGGGATGACGTGTTCATGCAGAGTCTGGAGAAAAGCAACCGCCTCACTCGGAGCCACAGCTAAGTGCTGGTCACTCTTGCTGCTGACACTTGGGGGTTTGGAAAGCCAGGTGCCCGCTGTGTGTGCCATCCACTCTTGCAGTACGATGTTTATATTCGAGAAGTGTGTGCCAGGGGTCAGGGCTGGGCCTTGGGCACTGCTCGGTGCCTCAGGCCATCTGACCCTCAGAACTCGAAACCCCCGAGAGAGGGCTGGGGGCAGCCAGGCCTGGTCCTCCTCTGTGGAGGCTCGCCAGCTGTGTCCTTGCTGACCGCCCACCCTGCTGAGCCCATCCATGTGTTCCTCAGTGGGACACAGAGAGAAGGTGGCCAAGGCCCGCCAGCTGCTTGGTCAGATGCCAGGTGAGGAAGAAAACCACTAGGCCAACCCGAGGCTCACCCCCCAGTCAACCCTGAGAAACACCCTGCCAAGGATGCCATCTGCTGTGGAGAGCCTCGGCCCTGAGCCTGGAGGTCAAGGGTTCCCGTAACCTGACCCTAGGGGGCTGATTGTCCTCCCACAGGACTGACAAACTGAGACCCCAACACCACAGGGCCAGGTCAAGCACTGGCCCCAGGGCACAGCCCACACTCTCAGAGCAGGTGCCAGGGTGGGGCACAGGAGGCAGCTGTGCAGCTCCCTGGAGCAGGACACCTGCTGAGTGGAGGGCAGAGGAAGAGCCCCTATGGCGTCCTGCAGGGCCACGCTCAGCCGCACTGAGCAACCCAGCAGCCACTTCCAGAAGGGCCCCTGGGAGCTGGGTCTCCACCAGGTGACCAGCACCCCTCTCTGTGACCTGGAACTGCTGCAACCCACCTGACCTTTGGGCTCAGCCTCAGGCCCCAGGGTCACCGGGGAGGGACACAAGACACACAGCATGGCGGCAAGCAGGAAGTCAGTGCCAAGCAGGGACACGGCTGCCTGGAGGGAAGAGTGCTCTGAGGCCAGTGAGCTGGCAGACATGCCATCCGCCCACCAGACTGGCCTTGCCCACCACCTGTGTCTCAGGCAACCCAGTGCCACCCTCAGGGAGTGCCAGTCAGGGCAGCAGGTGGCTCTGGCAAAGACCCCTCACATCACTTCCCTGAGTTATCTCTGTCCCAGACGAACAAGTGTGTGCGAGTTGCTTGAGGTACGGTTTGCCCTGACCTCATTTCCAATCCCGTCTCCTCTGGCCAACATACCCGTCCCTGAGCCGCCCACCAGCCTCCCTGCACTCCAGCGGCAGCCGAGCCCAACAGTCAGGCTGCACCTGCACTCCCACGAGCCACCTGCCCTAGGAGAACCAGGACAGGAGAGGGCTGGCCGGAAACATTTAGAAGTGCAATTTCACCACGATTTAAGATGTTTCTTTGACTCTGATTTAAGAGACACATTCATTTCTTTGTTCTTACGAGTTCTGGTACTTCTTAATGGAGCCATTGCCTTGCACAAAATCAGGTCCTCCTTGGATTAATATCTTTGAAAATTAAGTTGATTTATAACCAATTTTCTCCTCATTTAAACAGCGACCCACCAGGGTTCCTCTGGGGAACCGACAGGATCCGGGAAATGGTGTGTTGCAGGAGGGCCCAGTGAAGCGCAATCTTTGCAAACATGCATGTGTGGCCAGGTGCCTGCGGAGCTCAGGGTAGGATCTCCTGGAGTTACACACTTTCCTAAATTGGGGGCTGTGCATGCACTTTTGTGGGCATCAGAAAGCACGAGTTGTGCAATTGTAAGACAACCCCCTCTGATTTCCCGTCTTCTACAGGAACGGTACGTGTGTGTCTCCGTCCAGACCTCGGCACCCACGGCCACGATGGCAGATCCCCAGGACACTGAGGGGGCTGAGACCCACCTCCCCCACCTGGAAGCTTTGCCGTGACAGAAGCCACCCTGTCTATGCAGGCACTGTTGGAAGGAGGGGAGTATTTAGAATGGTTCACCCAAGGCTACCAGAGATGCAAGACCCACCCCCGAGGAATCAGTGTGTCTCGACACGTTAGGATCACTCCACTGTATGTGGTATGTTGGCTGTGTGCACATGTGTGTCCTTGTGACAGGGACAGACAACAGGCGGTGGCGGGTCCCATCACAGTGCAATGACACCAACCATGGGCACTGATAGGTGAGCTTCTGCTACTGGCTCTGGGTTGGGTCTGTGGGACCCACTGCCTCTCACAGTGACCTGGAGGCCAAAATTTCATGACCCCAATGTCTACAGACAAGGACTCTGAGGCTTGAAGGGACAGCAGCCTGTTTCAGCATCATTTTTTTTTTTTTTTTTTTAATTTTCTTTAAGTGGAGCGAGGTTTTAAAGCCGACTGGCCTGCAGCTTACCATCACTGTTCACGGCCCACAAGTCCCGTCACGTAGATGAAGTCCTCCTGCTGTTGCTCACGAGGTATCTCTGTCCCTGGAGCCTCAGAGTGCCCACGAACATCTGCTTGATGTCACCCTCTCGGGGCCTGAGGTGGGGGGCTGGGGATGCCGAGAACTCCTCCTAGCCCAAGACGGCTCCCCGGGGCCCCAACACAGCTGCCTCCCTCACCATTGAAGCATTCCCCACCATCTGCACGCCACCCTTACATTTCAGACTTCCCTGGCCTCCCCAGGCCGTCTGGCCTGTCCTCAGAGAGCTGCCCCGCAGCTCTGCAGGACAACTGCCTGGGCTCCTAATAGCCCTCAGTCTCTGTGACAGTAACCCTCCCTGCTCCAGAAGCGCTCTGGCTGAGTGCAGCTCAGCCCAAGAGCAAGCTGGAGCCAGACTGCCCGGCCCGCAGATATCGACAAACACTTCAGAAGGACAAGCCCGTCAGGACCAGGCCCCGGGGGTCCCCTCCCAGACCCGCCTGGCACTCCAAAGGAAAGTGCACTTTGGAAATAATTTTGATCCACATGATTTTGTTTCTCTACAGCTCCATTCTAGAGACCTGGTCTCAAAGTTCATTTTAATAATAACAAGAGTAATTAAAAATTAATATTAGCAGCTCTAACTTACAGAGCGCCAGCGGGACACCGGGGACTTTCCACGGGCTTGGCCGGCACCACCGCTCGGAATCCTCGAGAGCCGCCTGACTCCTGACTTCATTCTCCTTTTCAAAGGAAGGAAACAGGCGCTTTGAGAACTTAAGAAAGCTGCACTTTTCTTCCCAAATGTGGTCGAGAAGTGGCTCCTCCTGGAGCCCGCAGTGGGTGGGCTCCTCGGCTTTCCAGCACCGTGCTTCCCGGGAGGGACACAGGCACCCAGCCCCCTGCGTTTACCTGCCCGCACTGTTGTAGTTCCATGATGCCAGCGTCCCCAAACCCTGACTGGGATTCGAGAGTGGTCCCTGCCCGAAGACCCAGCTCTGAACAGGGAGGGTGGCTGGCAACCACCCGTGGGCTCAGACTGACCACCAGTGCTTCCTGGTGCCCTCAAGGGCCAGCACCTCGTTGTGCCTGGGGCCAGCTGGGCTCAGGTGGCCCTCCCCTTGCCTTCTCAGCCCCTCATGACTGACCTCCTGCTGAGCCCCTGCCCTGACACAGAGGAATCCTGTTTGCTCAGAGGCTTCCTCAGAGGACCTCCCCAAGGATTTCAAGGCACCAATTGGCAAGCTAGTCCAGGGACACATGGGCTGTCCCCATGCCAGGGCCTACAGCAACATGTCAGTGCTCAGCGGTCGGTGGTCAGAGGGTGCCTCCCTGGCCTGACTGAGGTCAGCAGCCTCTGGTGCGTGTCTCACAACCACCTCTCCAAAGACCCCCGGCTGCAGCACTTGCCTGCTTCTGTGGTGACAGTTCTCCCGCCAAGGTCAATGTCAAGCTCCTGCGGGACTTTATACCATGCACTCTTGCCTAGTGTCTGACGCTGAGGGGGAGACAGGCAGAGAACCTCAAGAGCGCATGGAGTTGTAAGGAGGCAAGAAATCAGGAAGTCTTGAATTTTGAACATTTAGGACCTTTCTTTTCAATACAGCTCAATAGTAATTTCGTATGATTTGATGCTGTCAGCAGGATTTGAAAACCAGCACGTGCAATTCCTGAAGAGGTGGCATTCAGCTCTGCTGCCTTCCAGGGCCAGGCCCAGCCCCCAGCCCCAGCCACTTGCACCTCCAGATGAATCTATTCCAGCTGCCCCCCGCCACCAAGTGGACTGCCAGGCTCTGCCCAGGGCCCCTCAGCTCTGAGATCCCTGCTCCTCAGCACCCACCCCCATGTCCTCACCAGGACCAGCTCCTTTGTGTCACACCCTTGGAGACAGTCACAAAGGAATGTGGTGGTGACCAGCCTGGGCTCGGGAGCCAGGCGCAGTGACCCCTTGCTCCACCCTCAGCGAGCGTTTGCTTCCCCGCACCCTCAGGCTCATAAGGACAAAGGGACGGGACGTGTGTCCCTGGGACAGGCAAATGGACTCCTTCAGGCAGAGGTGCTGGGCCTGGTTCTTGTCCCCCAATAAGTGCCCCATAAAACGTCCTCAGGTTCTGGCCACTGCAAAGGGCCAAGGGGAGCTCTAGAGCAGCCTGCTTCTTTCCCTCCCTGTTGACAGGGTGACAGGCTCTGTCCCCAGCCCTCCTCCAGCCCAGGCCCCCTCCGGCACGCCACCTCGTCCTGGGTCACAGCAGCTTTGACCACTGGACACTCTGCTGGGTGGGCTCCTGTGTCCTCTTCTCAGTTTTTCTAGACTTGTGGTGTGTTTTCCCTGCCCTGGTCCCTGGCTCAGCAGCTTCCCAGTAGCCTGGCCACCTATGTAAGAAAGTGATGAGGACACAGGCTGTGGTGGTCCCCAGGGTACGATGATACCACCAGGGTCTGTCAGCCTCCTGACCTTCGCTGCCAGCACCATGCCCACCATGCCCACCATGCCCAGCATGCCCACCGTGCCCACCCCTGTGCTGGCCACAACCTCAAGCAGTCATCACTGAAGGCTGAGAAATGGCCACACCACATGCTGGCCCGTCTGTCTATGGTCCTGGCATTTGTGCCCTGCAGTGGGCCGTGTCCATCGGCCATTCACGCCCACTCCGGAGGCAGGACAGTCATGGCTGAGAGTGGAGCAGGTGCCTGTGTCCAGGAACTGGGCATCAACTCACCCTCCTACCACTTCCCTCGTCTCTGACAGCCAAGTCCAGGGTTTAGACCATCCCCCACCACAGCGACATCTGCACCTCCCTGTATTTAGGTGGCGGCTGGGGCTGTCATGGCTCCCCAAGCAGGTCACTGTCCCCATGCCAAGGCACTGGCACCAGCTCATCCTGACTGACAGCCCTGGGCAACTGCAGACAGGCTCAGGATGCTCCAAGCCCCGGACCTACTTTGAATGGTACTCAGGGCTTCAGTGAAGGGGCCGGCTTGGCGCTAAGCACAGCAATCCTCTCAGCGCAGCCTGCACTTGCTACCTGGGGAGATAATGCACACCTTCAAGAATGTCCTTAATGAAAACGCTTAGGATAACAGGCTCAGCCCAGGACCTGCAGGAAAACACTTCCAGCACAGCACACCCTGTCCTGAGCCGCAGCGGCAAGGCCCGGGAGGATTGACTTCGCTGGGGAGGCGGGTAGCACTGTGCAGGGGATGCTCTCTGCTTCTAGACTTCACTAAATTTTGATCTGGGTGTAAGAAAACTTACAAAAGACCCGGAGTCTGGTTCCTGTTGAAGACTCTGACCTCATTAGCAGGATGCATCCTAGTCAACTTGTACTTACTGTGCAGCGACTATGTGCCCAACAGATGCACACGCCCGGGGTCAGCTGTGTAGCCGACACACCAACAGCTTCAGGTTCTGTGCTTCTGAGAAAGAGGTGCATAGCCTGCCTCGGCCCAAAGGGCAGCAAAGAGCACTGAGGCAGAGTTCCTTGTCCTACAGTTCTGAAGTGCAAAGTCCGACACCAAGGTGCCGCAGGGCTGCGTCCTCTGGGGGCTCAGGGAGGTCCATCTCCAGGCCTCTCACAGCTTCTCTCGGCTCCCGTCCTCCTTAGTCCTGGGGCCCCTTCCTCCCCCTCACAGCTGGCCATGCAGGGTCCTTGAGTCTCTCTGGCTCTGGCCCTCGCCCCTCCTTGTGGACTCATAGGTCTGCACTGGGCCTGTTATGGCTTAAGTGTTTGTGTCCCCTGAAGAGCTAATGCAGGAATGTTCAGAGGTGACGTGATTGGATTATGGGAGCTGTGACCCCACCAGTAGGGGGGCTAATCCACTTGGTGGATGATAATGTGAATGAATTCCTGGGTGGCAACCGTAGGCAGTGGGTGTGGCTGGGGGAAGGAGGTCACTGGGCCAGCCCTTAGGGACTCAGGGTTGTCCCTGGTTTCCTGCTCACTGTCTGCTTCCTGGTCACATGAACCGAGCAGCTCTCCTGCACCACGCCCTCCAGCCAGGATGCTCTGCCTTACCTCAGCCCAGAGCTCTGGAGTCAGCTGACCACAGACTGGACTCTGGAGCCATGAGCCCAAAGTACATTTACCCTCCTCCACATTGTTCTTGTCAGAGACAGAAAGTTGGCTAACACAGGGCCCCTCTGCATGGCCCAGGACAGCACCTCATCCCACGACCCTGCCTGAATCTCAGCTGCACAGTCCCTGTTGCCATGTCCAGTGACATGGGAGTCGGACATGGCTCCTGGGCCACTGCTCAGCCAGCCACCCTGAGCAAGGACAACTCTCAGTCTGGTGAATGGAGACCACGTGGAGACTTGGTCACACGCGGAGCTCCCCCCGGCAGGAGAAGCACCACTCAGGGAAAGTACTGTTTTCCTTGCCAAAAAGTCAACCAAACCAGGTCATGATTTAGGAGACTGAAGTAGCTTGAAATGGCCGAACCTGTTTTGCACTTTCACTAGTTGGAGAATCCTTTCGGGTGAATGTCTTAGAGTCTTCTCTCCAGGAGGGCTTCTGACTCTGAACCCTGTTGGTAAAGTTGCTTGGCCCACGGGCCACCTGTGAGGTTGGGGGCGCAGATGGGTTTGAGTTTATTCTCTGTGTTTCCTGCTGCCAAACTGCTGGATCCCAGAGAGCCCACCCCAGAGAGTGTCGTTGATCAAAGAGTGATCATTAGGAGAAACCACCTTGTTTATCCGTCTCCATGGCGACCTCCTCCCAATGGCAGCTTTGGCTCTCGGGAATGTGAACCGATTTCACGAAGCGTCATTAACTCCTCACAATTTGATGTGCTGCCAGGAGGGAGACATCCGGGGGCCTGCAGGCTGCAGGCTGAAGACAGCAAGGTGAGGGCTGGGAAGGGGAAAGGCAGACGAGGCCTCCCAGACTCTCATGGGTCCTCCTGCTCCTCCTCCAGCCCAGGCATCCCAAGGGACAGGGATGGAGGTGGGAGGAGGATGCAAGGGTGGCCCCTGTCAGACCTGCCTTTGTCCTGGCTGCTGCCGCTGCCCCAGCAGACACTGCCCTGACAGGATGCCAAGCAGAGCATCTGGCCTGGGCCCAACAGGACGTCAGGGCACTCATGGGGGCCCTGCAGGCCTCAAAGGGACAGAGATTCATCAAGGCTGATCACAGGAGAAGACAGCGTTGGCCCTACCTGGCCCCCAGGTCATGCCTGCTGGGGGAACTGTTGGCTGGGAGTCTCCAGCCAAGATGCATTTGAACCCTGAGGCCACTGTAGGCTGCACTCCCATCGCAGGCCTGGCAAGATCTGTACCATCTGGTTTCTGGAAGCCTGTCTGCATCTGAGACCCAGCAGTCTGCAGGGCGGGTCCTATGGAGGCCGAGGTGTCAACCCAGATGCTGGGGTCGTTGGCCGCCCTGGGCATTTTCTGGCTTGTAGAAGCAGCACGTCACCCCACATCCTCTCCTGGCACAGCAAGACTGTGTCCAGTCAGCCCTCTTATGAAGGATCCCCAGTCATATGGAGTTGGAGGCTCCCTTCCCACCTCCTCCAATTTGGCAAGCGCCGTCTCAGAGATGGTCACACCATGGAGCACCAGCATTCAGGACAGTGGCCTGTGAGTTCGGGGAGACAAAACTCCTCTCCAAACAACAGGTTGCCTCATGTGACCCCTGAAAACAGAGTTATTTTCCCCAACGACAGATGCAGAAAGGGAGACTTAAGAATATTAAACAATGTGCCCAAGGTCACATTCCTCACAATAGTGGAGGCAGGATTGAAATCACAGTGAATTCATGCCTATTTATCCCTCAGTATTTATTAAACTGCTTCTTAACAACAAAACACCCTGAGTTCTAATCAGCCTGCATTTTTCAAATGCAGCTGGTGATACCCGACCTTGGTGAGATGAGCCTCATCCACTGGGGGATCAGGTGGGGAGGCCGAGAGTCGGCCAGCTGCCAGGACAGAAGTGGATTAACCTGGATTTCAGGCACCTCTGGAGGGAAGTGGTGTGCGGGCTGCAGGCCCAGGTTGTAAGGCTCTTGGGACAGTTGAGAACGGAGACTCGAAGAGCAGCAGCCCGGGGAGAAGGCGGGAGATGTCCATGTGCTTCCCAGTGGCTCCACACACAAAAGGGGATTAATCTGGACTTTTTCCATTGCAAGAAATAGAAAATAGCTTGAGCTAGTGAAGCTGGGAGGGGAGAGTAGGTTGTGAGGACCCTGCCTCCCGGGGAGGGCTGGGGCAGGAGGGCGCTCACCACGGCTGCTCTGGGCACAGGGCTGGCTTTGCCCTCTGGCCTTCTGCTGCTCACTCCAAGAGTGGCCCCACGTTGCCCCTGGGCTCTTGGGTCCTGTTGCTGTGGAGAAACATTCCTGCAAAGGTCTCTCCATATTCCCAGGATACGGAATCTGTCCCAACTTGGATCAAGTGTCCACACCGTGGTCCAACAACTATGGGCAACATGAGGACATGTGGGGCCAATATGCAGCCAGGCCCCATGGGACAAGGGAAGGATGAAGGTGGCTCTGTGTGCTGAGGCCCCGGGCAGCTGGGGTTCCTTTATTCAGGAGACAGGGTGTGGAGCTGGGACCAGGAGAAGCACTGGGGACCCGCTTTGCTTAAAACGCACATTGGTGCTGGGAGAAGGCGCTTTGCTCTGCTCGGCCCAGGCCTCCCCACCTCTGCGGTTGCGGCTCCAGCACAGCCTGCCCTAAACGGGGCCTCCTGCCTCCAACCGGTTTCTTAGCAACTAAATACCTGACTAATATTCAATTTTTTCCAGGGCTTTAAGAGCTGCAAGATATTAATTCCAAACAAGACATCTAAATTGTTACTCTGGAAACCTGCGTTCGCAGCCCTTCACAGATTAGATGATGAAATGCCACATTTAAAACATCCTTGAGTGTCGTACCCCAGCCTTCCCCGGAAGAGGGCCTGTCAGTCCCGGCCCCGTTCTGTGGCTTTGGAGGCTGGAAGGTGAGCCACAGCCCCTCCGGGCAGTGCAGCGGGCAGGGGCAGGCAGGGTGCAGGTTGGAACTCAGCCAGACTCAGAACTTCTCTCAGGCTCAGTTGGCACCTCTGGAAACAGGGGCTTGGGGTGCCTTACAGGGCCAGGAGCAGAGTAGAAAGTGAGCATTTGGGGAGGTTCCATTCTCAGGAGGACAGTGGCCCCTCGTGACTGTCACAAGGCATGGGATTGCCCAGGCGGTGCCGAGTCTGCTGTGTGCCTTCATGTGCACTCACTGGCAGAAGAAAAGGAACTGATCTGTCAGCCCAAAAGGTTGTGCAGGCGCAGCGGGCACCGCCTCATCCTCAGACCTCCCACCATCATGTCCTCAGCCTGAGCGGGCCTGGCGGGCAACGCCCTCATCCCCAGACCTCCCACTGCCGCGTCCTCAGCCTGAGCAGGCCTGGTGGCCACCACCCTCGTCCTCAGAGCGCTGTTTGCAAGGGGACCCTTCATCTCCACTTTTCCAGGTGGGCAACTGAGGCACGAGGTGACCCAGGGGCTCCCCTGAGGCTCCATGGCCTGTGAGTGGGGGGCAGGCTTCCTCCATAGCCTGGCTCCACGCTGCCCCCCGGGCCAGGAAAACCAAAGGAAATGGAAGGAATAAATGACAGAAAATAAAGAAAGAACGAGCGAGGGAAGAGGAGCAGGCTGATGGCACAGCCACAGACCCCAAGGCTCAGCTCCGACCTGTCCACGGCCACACCCAACCCCAGGGGCAGGGACGGCTGTGGGGGCAGGGCCACAGCCTCCTCCCTGCCTCCCCCCACGCACTCCTGGCCACAGTCTCCCCAGGGGTCAGGTTGCCACCCACACCCTCTGGGAAAACAGGCCCCTCTTCCAAGGCTGGAGGAAATCATGGAAAAAATAAATAGGAAAAGCAAAAGTTAGGGTCAATCAGTGAAGATCACAAGATGTTTGTTTTCTAAAGACAGAATCTTATCAGATATGATAAGAAAATGGAAACCCAAGCAATTAAAAACAAAAAAGATGGGATCAAAGACTCGGTTCAACAGGACCCTGGCCATGAAGCCCTCACTAGGCGAGGCTAGGGGCGTCCCCACCCAGGGTCTTGGCAGCACCTGACCCTGGCCAGGCTCAAGGTTGTAGGTCACCTTGTAGGGCTGGTCTGCTCAGCAGGTGGCTACCCACTGGAGGCTGCAGGTCTGGTCAGCACTGACCAGGTCCTCTCTCTCCCAGAGGTTATGCTGCAGGTGTTGCTTGGGCTCTGAGGCAGGGGCACCCAGAGGACCAAATGTGCCTTCAGCTTAAGAACCTTGGTGCGGACCTGGGACCATGGGGCCTCGCAGGCCCAGGTGTGGGGAGGGCCCGATCCCACAAGCCGGGGGCTTCTGGCCAGTCCCCTAGCCTCATTCCACCTGTTGCCTCAGCTGCCCTGGGGCTGGGTGTCCATACCCAGAGCAAGAACTCCTGTTAGAGTCTGTAAACAAGTCAGGATGGCGCCTGGCAAAATGCCAGAGGGAGTGTTTGTGAAGTAACGCCAGCGAGCCATTAAGTGTGGAGATTCCTTATTGGTTGACTGCTGTATCGAGTTTATGTTAATTAGATAAGCCGTGTGGAATGTATAAATACCCCTCCTGTCCTACAATAAATGGCTCCCACTCCTGCTGTATCAACCTACAGATGTTGTTCGTCACCCCCCCACACCCCCCCCCACACCCCCGCTATTTTGCTGCAGCCGGCTGGTGGCAAACTCCTAGCTCTGCCGGCCCAGGTGAGGGCCACCTGTCAGCCACAGTCGCTGCAGGATCTCCTTCACCATGGGTGAAAGCACGTGTTGAGGCTGCTACAGGTGAGGAGCCTGAGGCCTAAGTAAAGTGTCCCCGCCCTGCAGAGCTTGGGGCAGTCCTCTGCTGGAAGCCCCCAGCACCCCACCCTGTTCCTTCACACCCAACTACCCACTTGGGCCTGAGTGCAGGAGAGCGGGTTAACTTGCCATCCCATCAACTGGAAAGCCTCATGCCATATGGTGATGATTGGCACTCATAGGGATGTAATTGAAATTAAATTCTAAAATAGCTTCAGTGTTGAGTGCATTTTAGTCTAATTCCTTGAAAATTGGTCATCTGTGTATAGTGGAGAGGTAACAAGAAGACATGCTCATCAACCCCTCCGCTCACCTTTCCCAGAGCCTGAACTCTATGTAAAGGAGAAGGGCTTGTTGGCGTAGGGTCGCCACTTGCCATGAGGACCCCAGAGCCCACGCAAGGAGCCCAGGAGTCTGAGCCACTCCAGGCCGGTCCTGGGATGGACACCCGCTCCTTAGTGCAAGAGGT
Organism: Callospermophilus lateralis; assembly: GCF_048772815.1. NCBI lineage: Eukaryota > Metazoa > Chordata > Mammalia > Rodentia > Sciuridae > Callospermophilus > Callospermophilus lateralis. The sequence goes on from NC_135307.1 coordinate 196,234,168, forward strand.
GGCCCCACCAGCCTCTCCTAGAGTATGGGTTAGCTGCAGCTGCCCAGGTCTTGACCCCAGTTCAAAGTCCTGACCCCAGGACCCCCGGGTCCACCTTATTTAGCAATGGGGCCCTTGCAGATGAGATGAAAATAAGGATCTCAAGATCCTCTCAGGGGGCTGAGGAAATAGCTCAGCGGGTAGAGTGCTCGTCTTACAAGCACAAGGCCCTGGGTTCAATCCCCAGCACCCAAAACAAAAAGAAAAGATCATCTCAGGCGGGTGGTGATGTGTAAGCAATATGAGGAGGAGAGGACCTGGAGGTGGAGGCCACGTGGGGAGGCAGGAGAGGACCTGGAGGTGGAGGCCACGTGGGGAGGCAGGAGAGGGTAAAGGAGACCACCTGAGGATACAGCAGAGGTCGCAGAGAGGAAAGGCCAAGAGGAGGCAGCAGAGGCCAGAGTGGTGCAACCAGGAGCGGGAAGCTGGGGGCCGAGGACTCTGGGCCTGCCCATCCTGGATCACAGGTTTCTGGCCTGTGCCGGGCCATCGTGTTTGCCTGTATGTTTTTGCTGTTGCTTGGTGCAAGTTCCTCGTGTGTCCTTATGAGCCGCATGGTTTTCAAATGTCCCCCATTCTGTAGGCTGTCTCTGCACTCTGTTGGTTGTCTCCCCTGCTGTGAGAAAGCCTGTGGTTGGATGTAGACCACTAGTCAATTTTGGATTTTCGCCTGAGCTTCGGATATGCCATCCAAAACACGCCTGCTTGCCAGGCCCCTTCCCACTGCCTCGGGTCACAGTGTAGGTGCCGTTCCTTGTGCTCCTGCATCTGAGGTAGAGGTCAGCCCTGACCCCGTTCATTCACCCATCCACGTCAACTCACTCGGAACCCATGGAGGGCGGGCTGGGCCCCAGGTGTTGGAACACACCGTGGCTCGTGGAGCTGAATGAGGTGCCGTGGACCCTCCTGGATCTCACGATGGAGACAGACCAGGAGCATCCCTGGGTGTAGGAAGAAGGAGCCAGGGCAAGCCGGGCCTCCCTTGGCAGCACCGCGCTCTGTCCCCACCTGCATGATTCACCGCTGAAGGTGGCAGCCCACAGGTGCTCCAGCCACGTGGGACACAGAGCAGGGCTCCTGGCAGCTGGAGTTCAGCCTACCTTTGCATAGCCGCGATCACTGTGCCAGCAACCCCTGGGCACCCTGTTGCCTGGTCCTCCCAGAAGCAGTGTCCTCTCTACTGTATCACATGGGGATGGAGTCTTCTGTTTCTGTCCTTTCTGTATACGCTGGGAGAGTCAGAAAACTTAAAGTGGTCATCAGTGATGAGCTGAATATTTTTGAAATAAGATACATGAAAATGAGGCCAAGTTTAGCCTCCACAAAACCCCAACCAAGAACACAACCCGAAGAAATAGCCTTTCTATGTCCTTCGAAGTTTGCAGAAAATAGCAGCCCAGTTTCCAGAGGTGGGTTCTCCTCATTCCCTCCAGTCTCCCGCCCCAGCCCCCACACCCAGCTAGCCCAGTCCCGCCGAGATCAGCAGTGGCACAGGATGGCACAGGCAGCCCCTGGCCGCCAGAAGGAGTCCCTTTGAAGCACATGTTGAAACACAATTTGCATTTTGGAAATACGTAGGGCAGGAAGAGATTGCTGGCATTTCCCAGCTCTGCCAATGCTGCGTTCCAGCGGCATCATAAGACACTCCCCTAATGAAGTAATAAAAACAGTGTGAGATTTAAAACACCCAAGGACATCTTTAAAGGACACCATCTCCTGCAGCAAAATAAAGGAAACGTTTAAATGCTACAAACCAGAGTGTTCCCTGTGGTCCCCCACCACGGTCCAGATGAGCGGCATGATATTCATATTGATGCCTATCGCCCATACCCAGGAGGACCCCCGATGGTGCTGAGACTCTACCTCCACTTACCTAGTAAAGTCCTATTTATTCTTTACCCCAAGCAAACTTGTGGGTAACTGATATAAAATTGGCCAAGTGTGCTCATTCCAACTCCTAGAATTTCTTAGTATTTAATATTTGAAATGTGTGTAACTGGGAAGACATCCTGGGGCTGGAGGGAGACTCCTTTGAAAGACACCTTCCAACTCAGGTTCTCTCGCCTCTGTCTACACGTGCAGTATGAAGGCCACGCAGCACTCTAGGAAATAGCACCACCACCTACATACACAACAGTCTAGGTTTTAAACTGGTTGGGTTTAAAACTTCTCAGAGCCAGACTACTGCCCACAGCTGACCCTAGAAGAAGTAGTTCCTGAGAGTTGGCCATGGGCAGGCGCCTCTTTGGAAGAGCCTGTGGTGGCCCTGGGTGGCCAGCACCTCAGCTCCAGAATCCTTGCCTCCTCCACAGGCTTCCGTCCTGGGACCCAGTTCCAGAGTGCTGCTGGGCACAGTGTGGCTCGCAGAAAGTGCCCAGCCTAGAGGAGAAGGCATGCTGTGGAGCTATAGGCCTGGGCTGGCCCTGCCTCCTGTCCACCCACAAATTTTGCCTTAAGATAAAAATGTAAATGCTTCATCCTGACTGTTCTCGCTGGCACCTGGGAAGTCCTCCACAGCTCACCTGCTGAGAGCGTGGACCCCAGTGCACAAGGTTCAGAGGCGGGCTTTCAGGCCATGGTTGATCATGAGGGTTCTGACGTCACCAGCAGATTAATCCACTTGATGAATTAATCCATTGGTGACTAAATGAACTACTGGTTGGTGGGACCCAGTTGGAGGAAGTGGGTCCCTGGGGCATGCTCTGGAAGGTTTGTCTGGTCCTGGCTCCTTCCCCACCCCACTCTCCCTCCCTCCTCCCCAGATGCTAAAAGGCTGCCATGGGTGGAGCAGCCTTCCTGTGGCTTCCCACCAAGATATTCTGCCTCTCCTCAGCCCAGAGCAATGGACTCAGCCCACCAGGGACTCTCGCCTCTAAAACTGTGAGCTAAAGTAAACTCTTCCTCTTTTAAGTTATTTATGTCGGGTATTTTGGTCACAGTTATGCGTCACCTATCTGGACCCCTTGCCAACCACTGCCAGGTAAGGTCCATGCAGGGGAGGGTGCTACCATCCTGCTAGACTGTGGGCCTCACCTGGCACAGAGCTGGGCACGCAGAGGGGCTGAGTGAACAAATGAAAGTCTTCCTCTTGTTGGTAACCCATGGGAGAGAGAGGGAAATGTCCGCGACTCAGACCTTCTTACCGCATTGACACAGCAGCATGTGAGAATCGACGGTGTTACGCTGAGGACAGATCCTGCGTGGACCAAGGACTGTAGTTCCATCAAGGCACAAGTGGCGTTTGAGTGGAGTGAGATCCCGGGCAGACAGAGCCCACCAGCACCTCCTATTAAGCTGCGGCAGCGGAGCTCCTGCCCACTGGGAATGGTGATCAAGTCAAGGGACCAAGCGTTGTCCTGGACCCAGACACAATAAGACATTAAAGCCTGAGGCTGGGTCTAAACTACAATTCCGTGTCCTGACATTCTGAATATGGATCCTCTCCAGACGCTGTGGCTGACCTACAAGGGATGCAAAGGTAAGGAAATAGCCCTTCCCTGACGGCATCCTCATCTGGTGATGGAGACAGACCGGTGTCAAGAGGCTGTGCTCTTCCTCTGTGAGGCCCTGAATCCACAAGCCAGCTCCCCTGTCCACTGTTCTAGACCACCGGCAAATGGTCTCCAACCTGACCTCACAGCCCACAGGGGAAGGCCACCCATCACGAGCTGATGTCCTACAGGTGCTACAGGTGCTCTGGAAGAAGCATGGGAGCGGAGCGACGTGAGGTTATCCCAGGGGCTTGACCTGCATGTGGGTATGTGAAGGGGTGACTTGGAGGGTGCCCGGTCCAGAAAGTGATGCTTGAGCTGAGAAGGGATAGCCAAGCAGTGGCACTGGATCAGAGAAATGCAGAGAGAGGAAAGACTATGTCCCTCCAGGGCATGGCGGGTCTGTAGGGCGGGAAGAGTCTGGAGGCAGGGAGCCAGCGCAGGTGGGGGAGCCCAGCAGGAGGGCTGGCGCAGGCTCTGCCGTCTGGGCCGTCTGGGCCGGTGCTGTCTTGTCTCAGGCAGGAACCTGAGAAATGGGCCCTGCTGAGGGCCAGGGCACCAGGAAGCCCAGAATCCACAGCCCCCAACCTGCACTGTTGTTTCCCAGATCCTCAGCAGGGAGGGCGGAGGTGTGCAGGCACCAGCGCCCGAGGGCCAGGCCAGTGCTGCAAGCAAAGACCGGGCAAGGGAAGAAGCCCGCGGAGGGCTCCGAGGAGAGAACCCACAGGGCATCCATGACACCATGCAGGAGACAAGAGAAGAGAAAGACGCCCCTCTGGGGACTCGTGAGGACCTGACGCACACTCGGCTGCCACAGAATGAGTGGCATGACCCCTGCTGCACTGAGGGGACAGAACTCCATCCTTCCAGTCGGCAGCAGAGACCAGGATGGGCCACCTTGCTGGAACCAGCCTCAGTGTGGCAGGCCCTCCCCCTCCAGGACCAAGGAGCAGGCTCCCCGCAGCCCCCTGGGTGGGGCCCACAGTGCAGGCCAGAGCCTGGGTGGTCAGAATCTGTTCTCCAATCAGGACACACAGGATCAACCTCATCTTAAGTGACACATGGCAGACTGGGAGTGGCCACGGAGGGAACTGCAGCCTAGAGAGGGGCAGCTGTATTAGGGGGAACCAGAGGCCTGGGGGTGCTGCCGGCCGCTGAAGGAGGGTGTGCAGACCCCGGCGAGCTCTCAGACGTGCCAGGCCTGGGCACCCCCTTCACTAGATCCTCAGGATAACCCCGTGAGCTGTGCATGTGCTGCCCACGGAGTGACAGTGCCCTTCTGAGCGCCAGCCTTTCCAGGGCTGCAGGGAAACCCTTTCCTTTCTCTCTAAGAATCAGATCCACGAATTAGCAGGAGTTGGGGAGCCGGCGAGAAGCCTGTTGGGAGGGGAGTTTGTACAATATGACACGTACCAGCCTAAAGCTCAAAGTACCCAAGGTATTTTTGCTATGGTCCAAAAGTGTCCCCAGATGTTCCCTTGTTGAAGGTTGCTTGCCTTGTGATGGTATAAAGAGGTGAGAAATTCGACTGGTATTCGAGGGCGAGTAGGATTTGGAGGTGAAGTCTTGGGGAGGTGACCAGTATTCAACGAGGCCAAAGAGTGGGTTTGTAAGAAGGGGAAGAGACCTGAGCTAGTAGGCTTGCTGTGCCCTGTCTTGAGTCACCCTGGGTCACATTGGGAGGCAGCAAGAAGCCTCACCAGGAGCTAAGCAGATACTAGCACCATGGCCTTGGACTTGCCAATCTCCAGAACTTCTTTTCCTTATAAATCTCCAACCTTTGGTAATTTCTTACATCAACAGAAAGCTGACTAAGACTTTTCTTCAAAACCACTTGGAAATACACTCGAAGACTGCTGTAAGTAGCCCTGGCAGCTGGGCTACATATTTATTAGCTGCCAGTAGAAACACATTTTAGCTCAGAGATGATGCACCCAATTGATGAATTTTCAATTGACTTCAGCAGATGGAATTATGGTAGATTGGGGGAATTTGGTCCTGTCAGCAAGTGTTCATTTGGTGACTTGATTGACATTGGTTCCGCCAACCAACCTATGGGGGTCAAGCCTTCAGCACAGGCCACCCAGCCCTTACCACCCTGCTGTGCAATGCTCCTCTCATTGTCCCCTGACATGCGTCTGTTCCACATCGGGAACCTCCTGCAGCGTTTGCGTTGAGCAGTCTGCAGGCTGACCACACTGACAACCCTGCTAGAAACAGTTCCCAAACACTCGGGTCTTAAAAACCTGCCTATCCTCAAGGCCTCAATCCCTGCTTCTTTCCCTGTGATGCAGGGACAGGAGGACCGTGCTGCCTCCGCCCCTGGTGCCCTCCTCCATCAGAGGGACAGCCACCTGGGGTACAGCTTTGCATGCCACACTCTATAGATATGGGCCATTGTTGGGCTTACGACAGGCGCTTCTCTGCCAGAGTTCCCTGCCTGGCCACCTCCCACCCCTACCGAGGTGATTTTGGGGACTGGGACTCTGTCTTCACTTTGGAATTTCAGCCCACAGATGTCCACTTTAGAGATTCTAATGAAAACTGTGAGCCCACAGATTCCTTAGGTTTTCCTAAGGAAGATGCTAAAAGGTCCAAGGTTATTTAGATATTGACACTCACCCCACAGAGCAAGGACCACTCAGGGTACCCAGGCAGAGCCCAAGCCACCGAGAGCAGCCGGAGACCGTGACGTCATGAGCCCGAAGCAGATGCACTGCACAGCACCAGGAATTAATCACTGCTGCTGGCATTTTAATAAACAGCTGCTTTTGAGAATGCCTTGGAATGAACATGGATCATGACCAAAGCTTTTTGAAAGAAGATCAGGGGTTATAAAGCTGCCTGTTTTGAAAGCAAAACAGAAAACAGATTTGGAAGTCATTTTTAATCAGATTCCCTCAGGAACCAGCTCCTGTCAAGCGACCCCAGGTGACTTCATGAGATCAGCCCCAAACAGAAGCCCGGAGCCATGGAAGGTGTCCGGGGACCACCCCAGGCTGGGCGGTTCCCCACGGTGGCACCTTCCTGGCCCACGTGTAAAACGGCGAATAGCACCTCTCCCTCTTCTGTGGGCTTTTCAAATATCTGAGGAGAGTGTGGGGGTGACCACCCTTGAGTGGACGCAGAGGCCCCGGGTAGGAGGCCAGCCCTGCTGCCCTTCGTCCTCTCCCAGAATGGGACCTGGGAGCAGCTCCATCGGCAAGATCAAGAGAACTCTAGAAAAGTCTGTATTTCTAAGACCGGTTCCCTGGGAGGAGACGCCCAGCCTTCTTGGCTGAATCCCCACAGTGGGGGAGGAGTCAAAACCACAGAAAGATCAAATGATTTGCCTCCTGTGCATCCGTGGGATGGTGTGAGGAATGGACACTGGGTCCTCCGGCCTGAGGCTCCCACCCACCACCTCCTCCCTGTCTCCAGTAATTGCTTCCCCCATCCTTAATTCTTTTTCCTTTTTTGTTTGGCTCATTGAGATGCCAAAGTTCCCCAGAGACGGTAATGAAAAGAAAAAAAATCCACCCAGAATGAAGCAGAGCCCCTGGGATGATCCCTCATGGTCCTGAGCAAGGCCAGCTGCACCTCCGACTGAAGGGGTGTCCTTGAGGCCCCCCACCTGGGGCGAGGGACGGGTCCCAGACGGCCTCCTCTGCTACAGCGCAGGTCAGAGCTTACTGCCGACCCCGTGTCACTAAGGAGCTTAGCGGTGGTTGGCATGAAGTAATCCCACGCAGACGCTCCCCAGTGCTAGGTGACGGGCAGGCCCCGGGAATCACTTGTGCACTGTCCCCGTGCCCAGCCCTGGAACCTGCCTCTCCCACCTGCCCCCAGGCCTCAGCACCTGCCTTACCACTGCCACAGCCTCTGAGCTGGAAAAGCCAGGGCCCTGGGCCTGACCTCGCCACAGCTGTCCCACCCCATGCCAAGGGACAAGGCATGAGCTGGGACGAGGACACCACCTGGAAGCAGAGGGTGGCACTGTCTTGAGGTGGGACTGATGATCCCAGGAGACTCATCTGTGAGTCCAAACGCTCTGGGCAGCCTGCCTCCGCCACAGAGAGGCTGATCAGATGGCCTATGAGAAAATAAACCAGCACCCATTAATTAGCCGAAGTATAAATTTTAGACTGTAATATTTAGCGGGGTGAATTCTAAATGGAAGAGGCCAGATAGAAAATAATATCAAGCGTTTCTCTGAGGCTAAAATGTTGGTGTTTCTAAATGTCAAAGCAAAATCGAAATTCTGAGATCTGCCTTAAAACCACCCAGTGGGGCTGGAGAAGGTGGGGGCACAGGCGGGGGCCTGCTGGAGCGTGGGGGGGGGGGGGGGGGGGGTTTGTTCCCACTCTCTCCACTTCTCTGTGTGTCAGAAATGTTCAAGATTGATTCTGTATCCCATGGAAGTATCACATCTTCATCTTTCATGTTGGTGAAATCAGGTGTTAATACAATGAAGAACACATGAAATCACTCGGAGAAGGTCGTAAGGAGCCCATAATCTGCCATGGCTTCCGAACCACGCTCCGTCATCGCCAAGACGAACAGTCCGGTCGCCCGGGGCTCAGGGGCAGGGCTGGGGCTCAGCACCTCCTTACCACTGGGTTCTGGCAGCTTCCCACCTCAGTGCCGGCCCTTGGGGTGGAGTCCACACGGGGATCTCCACGATGCTTTCTGTGAGCTCAGGCAGCAGACACTGCTGTTCTCTTCCCTCCGCCCACACAGCCCAAGAATGGCCATGCCCTGTAACCAGGGTGGGGGCGTCTCCCACCCACATTTTAAGGGATGGTCACAACCATCCTCAATCCATCCATCTTGGGTCACATGCTAGCCACGTGGACTGTTGCCCAGAGACATGGGCATGGAGAGGACCAAATGACTCCTTCATCCAGGACAATGACATTGCTCCAGGCGACCAGCCACATGGGGACCCCAGCCACCACCTGAGCTGGCCAAAGAAAGACCAGGCCCTTGATTCCATGTTGATCTTCTCCCCTCTGCTGAAAAGAAGTGCCGAGCTGCCAGCAGCGATCACCCTGCGCCTCCCTCCAGGGAAGGTGGCCCCAGGAAGAGGCTGCCAGGAAAGGGGCCCAGAGACCCCAGAGACACCGGCCTCAGCTGCTGCTAAGGCCAGCCACTCCCGGGCTCCTCGGTTATGCCGACCCACACCTGGCCTTCACTTCTGGGCATCTGTGGGCTGCGTCTTCTGTCCCTCGTCCCACAGGGTCTGCAGTTTAGAGCGCTCGTCCCAGACAGCAGGATCTCTTAAGGGGTCTTCCTGGGAATTCCTTCTCAGGGAGAGCATTTTTCTTCTGAATGGCCCCGCTTAGCCGTCACCCATAAACTGTGTCACTATGCTCCCAAGACTCTCTGCCATGGGGCTGTTTTCATTCCTCAAGTGCCCCCTGGACCCCACGGTTGGCAGCCACCCCTTCATAATTCTTCTCCTTGTCCTCAGGGCTTCCCAAGCTCCCCTAACAAGCTTCCGAAGGACACTCCCACACTAGGGTCTCAAGGAGCATCGTGCTAACCCCAAAAGCAAGCCCCGAGTAGGTGCTCCCAGACGCCAGATGGGCCCCTCATCTCTCCATATCAGCACTCGGCTGATCTGAGGTTGTTGTGTCCAAAGGTGTTTTGTGAAAATTTGGAGGCACTGATCACGTTTCTGAGGAAGACACTCCTTCTGAGGAAGGAGCCTTGTCAACTTGTAAATGCACCAGGTGCCCCTGTCCTGAGCAAGGGACTCCGGATGCTCTCTGCCCACTGAGGCAGGTGGGGTCCACATTGCTGAGAAGCACGGCCGGTGGCAGCCACTGTCCATGATAAATGCCGTCCAGCTTCTTCATTTCAATTCTCTCCCCTTCCCGTTCCTTTCTCTTTCTCCCTCTCGTTTTTTCTTGCTCTCTATCTTAACCTGGGTGTAGCTCAGTGGAGAGCTTGCCTAGCATGCATGCCACCCTGAGTTCTAACCCCAGCAGGTGCACGCGCGTGCGCACACACACACACACACACACACACACACACCCCTTTAGGTTTTGAGACTAGACACTGGCAGACGTTAGCCTCCAGTGAGTGACAGCTGAGCAAGGTGGGCGCAGGCAGCTAATCCCTGATTAGTTGAGGGACTGGGCTGCCTATTAATTGGGACCAACCCAGCAATAGCTGGCTGCATGGTGGCACTTGAAGCCTGCCTGCTCACTGCAGGGCTGTAATCATACTTAAAACAAGTTGTGGCTATTTACTTAAATTCTCTCCTCCACTCTGACCCCCCAACGGCATCGAAACCTAAGCATGGCTTGGGGCATGACTGACGCCATATGGCAGTGCATGCCCTGCTAGGCAGAGAGAAGGTCACAGGCTGTTGGGAGGGCCTGGACCTGCCGGCCAGGAGGCCCTGGAGGGCCCATGCTGGGTCTCTTCCCTCTGAGCCTGGGCCAGGCTGGCCCACATTTTGAAAGAACCGATGGCTCTTTGTTACCAGTCAAACAGTCACAGCCAATCATAGGGCCCTGTGTAAAGTGACCCATGTTGTGGATCCTGTTGAAGTCTCTGCTGACACAGCCACGCAGTTGTCAGGGGTTCGGAGCCACCTCAGATGGAATGAATTTCAAAGGCAGCTTTCCCTCGCTGACTTCTTTGAATCTGCTTATTTAAAAAATCAGACCTTGATCCCAAGCTCTCGGGGCACGGAGAATTAAAGCACTATCCTCCTGTCCTAGAGACCAGCGGGAGCGCGTCACGGGGCCTTGCTGGGAGCCCTAGCGAGTGAGGCCTTGGAGGGCGCTGTCGGGGCTGATGCGGGCTTGCGACAGGGAGCTGAGGTGGAAGCAGACCAACTTGCCCCGTCCCCCTTTCCGCTCTTCCTCTCCCCCAAGGAACCAGGAAGGCAGAATTCCAGTGACAACTAAGTAGCTCGCCATTCCTGAATGCCGTTGTTGAACGCCCCTAGCCAGCCGAGCCGGGATCAGGCGCCTCTCCAGAAGGGGCAGGTGCTCCCCTCCTCGGCAGCTCTTGAAGGCCAGCGTGGGGTATTGAGTCAGCATGAATGCCTCCAAGCCCCTGCCCCAGGTAGCTGCCACCCTCCAGCAGAGCAAGGCACTCACTCTGTTCATGCAGGAGTCCGCGTGGAGAGGACTTGAATATGCTCATTGTGTCTCCTTGAGAGTGACGAGGAACTGGAGGATGCTGGATAAGGCAGGAAGAAGGCAATTTGGCTTCATGTGGCACCTTTCATGCTCAGAGGATCCCGCAGTGAGACACTTAGAAAGGATAAAGTGCACACACTTTGTAAGTGAGACAGTGGTACAGGGACGAGGCTGGAAATGAAGGCACAAGCCAGCTCCAGCCTGTGCCAGGCTCTAGATGGGTCTCCAGGCGGCAGAGTCCCCAGCCCCTGGTGGCAGTCAGGAGCCACAGGGGCTCTGACGGGTGCAGGGGCTGGGTCGGGACAGTAAGGTCTCTGTGGCCCCTGCAGGGACCTGGGCTTCATTCCATGAATGGGCCTCAGGCTGGGAATGTATCCTCTGGTGCTGCTGTGTGGGGACGGGTGGCAGGGTGATCCTAACTGTGCCTAGTCTCAGCTTCTTCCTTGAGGTGGGCTCCTGGGGGCCAAATCTGCTGTGTCTAAGGTGGTTTGTATTTTTACAGTTGTTTTTATGGATAGTCAAAGTCCTTTTGAAAGGAACAGTGCCAGTGCACACTGCCACCAGCGACTTATATTTATGGCTCACCATAGGACCCATATTAACATTCTGGTCTTTAATATGCTGATCTGATCGATCCTAGTATAGTTCTTCATTGTTACTTTGCTCACTTAAGGAGGATGAGCATTTCTCATTGTTACAATGTTACGGTCACTTGTGAATTGTCCCTGGGTGATGCTCAGCCCTCCCTTAGACATTCCTCCACTCACTCAAAACAAGATTGTCAGAATCAGCAAATAAAACTAACATACCCCCAGTTACGGAATTTCAGATAAACAACAAATAAGCTTTTGGTACTGTAGATCTTGTGCAGTACTGGGGACATACTTATATTAAAAACTTAATTGAGCATCCAATTTAACTGGCCTTCCTAGACTCATTTGCAACCCTGATTTAAAGGAACATCTAAGGGACACTGCTGGGACCTCTTGCTCTGGACACTGCCCCAGGTGGTCAGCATCCCAGCTGGCACTTGTCCTCTGCAGTTTGCTGAGACTCAGCCAGGCTCAGTACCCAGGGGCCACGCTCCCCTGGGCTGAAGATGACCGCAGCTCGTTCCTTCACCTTCTGCCTCGGTCACTACTTCTTAGCGCACAGCGAGCTTCACTTCTGACAGTTCACCCATTTTCCCTGTTTGGTTTCTTTTATCAACATCAGGAAGTAGGACACCCCCAGTGATAGGACCTCAGACCTGCTGTCATGGGTTTGGTGATTCTCAGCAGGACGCTCACTGAGTCGGGTGCTCAGTCCTCCCAAGTCTGATTCCCAGTTCTAAGAGGTTGTCCACCCGGCTCAGTCTCCTTACAATGAATTCTCCTCCTGAAACCAGCCTCACCCCAGCCACTCAGTTTCAAATGAAGCAACTGCAGAGTCACTGGCTGCTACTGTGGCCGACGCCTCCAATGACACACTGTTCAGGTGCTGGGCCTGCGCTATGGCCCATCCTGCCATGGACGGTGCTCCCCAGATGCCAGAGGCCCTCTCCAGTGAGTCCAGGAGCATCTCAGAAGGGCGAAGCCAGAAGTGTGCACCTCAGGCTCAGAGAGGTCACAAAACTAAAAGAGCAAATTGAAACATTCTGTTACTCGTAGGACCAGTTTTGATCCTGAGCGTCTCCACGTGTGCCCTGGGGCCTCTGACCACAAGACCACGTGGACACAGACTCGTGGGAGCAAACACACCCACTGACACCCATGATGTGCTTCCTGACCTTGGGGCCCTAAGCTGGTGTGGTTTGTGAGTGAACCAACCTAGGAAACCTCAGTGGACACTGCTTTAGTCACTGTTGCACTGCTGTGACCAAAGCACCCAGTGAGAAAAGTTGGAGGAGGGAAAGCTTATTCTGACTCATGGTTTCAGAGGCCTCAGTCCACAGGTGGCCGAGTCCACTGTTCTGGACCCCAGGTGAGGCAGCATGACGTGGGGGAAGGGCCAGCGGAGGAAAGTGCAGGGACAGAGGGGGAAAGGGCCTGAGGGAAGATGCCCCTGCCAGGGCAGCCCCCAGTGACCACCCCTTCCGCCATGCCCACCTGCCCACAGTCACCACCCAGTCAGCCCATTCAAACCAGATGGACAGATAGAAGTCCTCACAATCCATGATTTCACCTCTGAATGCTCCCACATTGTCAGAAGATTTGGGGGGGGACACCTCATATCCAACCCTAACAGATACTCAGGTGTATTTCATCTCTAGGAAATAAAGTTTTGTGGTGGATGGACAGAGTTTTAAACCTCCTTTTTCAAGTCATGTGGAACAGGATCAGTCATCTCTTCTGAAATGTGTATGTGGTTAGCTTGACTCATTAGAAATATAAGTCATCCCCCTCTAAAACTTCCCGTCCTGCTCCATCGACAGCACCCCAACAGAAAATGTGACCGTTGTCAAAGTCCTTCTTTGCTAGAGGGTGTGGCACAAATGAGAACGCTGAGCCTGAGGTCATACAGCAGTGGCAAAGATGTCACTGCCAACAAGACACGTGGGCAGGAGGAAGTCCCTGCTCGGAGAGCACACTGGGTGACACGGGATCTTGGCTAGGTTGGGAATCAGGTCCAGGCATTCTCATTTCAAGTCTCCTGCCCACAAGTGGCATTGCAAAGTGCACAACACATGTTCAAAATCATGCGGGGGAGCTAGATATCCCGGTGCCAGTGAACGAGGCTGGATCCCACCTCACGTCACAAAACTCAACCAAAATGGATCAGAATCTCCAGACAAGAGCTAAACCTGCAAGATCCATAGAAGGCATGAGGGTAAATCTTCGTGGTGTAGGATTTGGCAATGGTATCTTTAATGTTTCCAAAATTCAAGCAGAAAAAAAAATTGAATTTATCAAAATTAATCTTTTCTGTTTCTAGGGATGCTATCACAATGTGAAAAGGCAATTCACGACACCCCCATACATTATGTGCAGACAACCTGACAAGGGTCTCTGGCAAGCAGACTTGAATAAATGCTTCTCCAAGGAAACCACCCATTTACACTGAGCACCTGAGAAAACATTCAGCATCTTTGTCTTAGGAAAATGCAAATCAAAGCCACAATGAGGTTCCACTTTGCACCCACAAGGACGGCTACAATTTTTTACAAAGGAAAAATAGTAACTGTTGACTGTGACGTTAGAGAAATGGGACACTTGGGCATGACTAGTGGGAGTGTGGCGTGACCCAGCCACTGTGGAAAACAGACTGACAGCTGGGAA